>NC_065537.1:37540683-37755683 GCF_932294415.1 Quercus robur | reverse complement strand
ACCCCAACATCTCTCAGTCAAGATCAGCCAACTCAAAATTGGGTTTCTTTAGCTTGCCTTAGTAGGCTTTTCCTTCGGGTCTTCAAAAACTCTCCTTGCCTTTGGGTAGTCTAAGTGTTTCCCTCGAGTATCCCCTAAGACAAAATCCCCTTTCTCCTTCAGGTAGATTGGGAAGTTCCTTTAAAAAAAAAAAAAAAAAAAAGATCATTTTTTGCCTTCTGGTAGTCTAAGTGTTTCCTTCGGGTATTTTCTAGATAAAATCTTCACTCACCTTTGGGTAGACAAAGCGGTTCCTTCGGGTCTTCTTAAAAAAAAAATTATTTCACCTTTGGGTCTTTTTGAACATAGTCCTCCCTTTCTCCAAGTGTCTTGATGTCTTTGGTTTCTTGATACCTGAATCCCCACACCCTTTAGTTAAAAATTTCACCAAGTTGTGAAAGTGATTGAGAGACCATGGAAAACGCCACATAGGAGCAGCATTTTTTTTTTTTTTTTTTTTTCACACAATCTCTCCCCCTTGAAAGGACTTCTTTACAATAGCCTCGACAACATCTTGAGCTTTAGCAAGGGCCAAAGTCACAATTTCTTTGCAAGGCCATTAGAAGATCTTGTAACTCACTCGAAGCATTCCTTGGAAGCCTAACTTCCGCATTGACAATAGAAAAGGGCAAACCAAGCCTACATTCGGGGAGAATTATGAACTATCTCCAGTTTTATTGGATCCTGCCATGAGCAAAGCCTTCATCTAACCTGGACCACTTCCGTCTCAAGAACATCCAAATAGTATTGGGACCACCTTAGTCATGGTTATTCACTTGACAAATCTCAAATCCATGAGAAATCAGCTCCGGCTTCTTCAGCAATACAATGTCAAAACTTGCTCTTAACGAATGCCCACATGTGAACCATGGAGGAAGAGTAAAGGGATTAAATTTGGTCAAATGAGAGCTAAAATGCTTCTAATTTTATCGAGTTTGTCATAGCCTAGACATGTCACTAACTCCCTTCAATCAAGTTCCTTTTTAGGGACATGCTTTAATCAAGCCAACGAGTCGTCATCTAAGCATTTGTGATAGAACCATTCACCTGCTCAACATCTGGACAATAGTGCCCATCAAAATTTCAAGGAATTGTATTAACATCCCTTCTTGTTGTACTCATATTGCCTTTATTAGGTCTCTAATGTGGCACATTGCCTTAACAAGTCATTTTGATGATTGACATGAAAATGAAGTTTGTTACTTGTGCCTCACAAGAATCTTCACCATAGATCAGAAAAATCTTCATCCCAAGAAGTATGCAAGTGTGGAATCAATCACCTAAGGCTTATTTACAAGGGGAAGACCTCCATCCCCTAAGTAGGTCTTTGCAAAAGCTTTTGGATATTGGGAATGCCATCCATCCAAAACACTGGATTCAGATTTGGCCTTGTCACTACATCCCAAACACTATCTCAACAAAACCTTCTCTCATTTCGGTTGGCTTAGGTTTGTTGCAATCGTGTACACACTTTAAAAAAAAAGGGATTTTCCAAAATAAGAACAAAGCATAAAGGTTAAAATTAAAACATCAAATCATGAAAATCTGTGTTTTGAAACGCGTGCATCTTTCAAGAGCGGCAAGTCAATGCCAAAACCCCTTTTGTGGGAAAAGAGTTGTTTGAGTGAAGTGGTTGTCCCTTACTAGGGTAAGGGGCATGTGATCCTCAAATGCTAATTTCATGATATCACATCCCAACAACTCCACATTCATAAAACATTCCCCACTTTTGCAAAGTGTACATTCAATTCTTGACAATCAACCCCCCATAGGGAGGTCCTACCCAAGATTGGTGTGGACCCTGAATCAGTAAATGACAATATGTTCAAGTTTCATTGACCAACTGATTAGATTTGAAATGATAGAGGCATTTGTTTCAGCTATCCAAACAGTTATATCACTTGATAGCCCTTTTGAGCTAGAAAGAAAATGTTTTTCAAAAATCATCCCAATTTATAATTTGGCACATAAGCTCCTAAGGCTAAGGAGTAAGCGTTCAAGATGACAAAGAAAGGCATTCATTTCACTACCGTCTCGCTTGCAAAGAAATATCCCTTGTTAGCCCAATAGAGCCTGTTGAATTCTTTTCTTGATTTAACCTAGCCAAGGATTACCCCCCCCCCCCCCCCCCCACACTGGGGCAGGTTAGATGGTTACAAGGATCTCATTCTAAGTGATCTCTGATTTGAGCCCATCAAATGAGTCCATAATTTATAAATTAAAAAAATATATATGATAAAGGAGCCGAAATCAAATGACAAACGTCATGGGCCAATCAAGTCAAATGAAGCCCCAAGCAAAGAAAGGGCAAAATAAAATTCAGCTCGAAACAATCAAGAAACATGGGCTAAAGAAAATAAAATGAAAGCCCCAAAAATGAAATGGGCAAAATTCAAGAAATGGACTCAAATTGAGGATATAGCCAAGCATTAGAGGCACCCCAAAAAGATTCTCGATGAAGTGTAATCCTTGACTTTAGGAAACCCTTTAAAGAATTTCACAGCCCAAATATCCTCCCGTGAGCCTAGGAAACCCATATCCTTACATTACAATCCTGAGAAAGTCCTTCTTGATTGAGAGCGACTACTCAGTCAATGGAGCTAATGCCAAATAATCACCCACATGTGAAAGTTTTGAGTCTAATATCCTTCATTTCAAGCACCTAATTGACCCCAAGGCCACATTACAACCTAATGAAAGACCTCACTAATCACTGAGGATCGGTTGGTTGTGGCACATTGAACATTTGGTCAATCATTGATGATGAAATCATCCGCTTATGCCAAGGCGTCATGCCTCAAAAAGGATAGGGTCCTCTCCCAACCCACCCAATGAGTTCAAAAAGCCAAACACATCATTCATATTTTCCCTATATAGCTTAAAAAGGGACACCCATGCATTTGGTAAACACAAGCACTTTGCTCAAGAAATCCTTGCTCACGAGCATGTTCCTTATTTAGGGTAAATGATATCCATCGAGCACATACACTAATAAAACACATAGGAAACATGGCCTTAATGAGCCCCTCTTGTGGTACATGCATTTAAACAGATTTTCATGATCATAAATGAATTTCCAAAATTTTTGAACTGGGTTTTCAAAACCAATTTGTTAGGACATATATGAGACTTGTTAGAAACATATGTTAAGTAAATTGGCTAATCTTTTGATAAAACACACTTTACTTGTAATTAGGTAGATCTATGATGAGTTTAGTACTTCAAGGAACAAGAGTTCAAGTTTAGTATTGAAGCCATGCAAATTTGTCCAAGAAACAAGTGAAGAAGTGCTATTCATTAAAACTCGACAGATCATATCTATCGAGGTTTAATGCTGATGCTCGACAGCAACTCGACAGAAGCTGTATCTATCGAGAATTATGAAATTCAGATTTCCAGATCTGATTTCACGCATATCCATATGTATTTGTGTAGTTTTTTTTTTTTTTTTTTCTCACAATCCTAAACATATATAAGGATTATTTAAAGGTTGTCAAAGGTGATGCAACTTGATGCAAAGTCATTGTGCATGCAAATTGTGATCAAAGACAGAATTTGCCCTAGTTCATCATATTCTCTCTAGAAGATACTGCGTCTTTGCGCCAAGAGTTTTGTGACCAAGGAGTTTCTTGATCTTCATTGTTAGATAAACTGAAGAACTTTGCAACCGACATCTTCCTCAAGTTAGTGTATTAGTCACGTACTGGGATCCGTGTATCATTGGTTAGTCACGTATTCGGATTTGTGCATTAAAAGGAGAGATTTCCGCTATATTACAAGTCTAATTGGGTATTGGGATAAGGGTTCAACTGTAGGTTAGTGTTAGGTATTGGGATTCCTATTACATGTAACCGTTTGTTTTGATAATAGTGGATTCTCGAAAGTGGTAACCTTAAATTCGCCCAGTGGAGTTTTGCCTTGGTGGTTTTCCTCATTTGTAAACAAATCACTTATGTCAAATTTATTTTCTGCTGCATTAACTTAATTGGTGATTTATTTGTGCTACCACGCTTATTGCATGTAATTGAATCTATTAATTTCACTTGGCTAATTAATTTGATTAAGTTACCAAATGAGTCAATACATTCTTGGCCTATCAAAGTGGGCACATTCTGATTAGGTTTAATCTTTGCTGTATGATCTATTGACCCTTGTTTGTCATAGATAGAGGACAGTCACTTATTATACCTCATTTATTTGATGGTACTAATTATGCATATTGGAAAGTACGCATGAGACTTGCAGTCTTTAGATGAGAAGGTATGGCAAGCTGTGGAGATTGGCTAGACTAAGCCAAAGGAAGCGTTGGCTAATTGAGATGATGCCAAGATCAAAGCTGCAAATTTCAACAACAGAGTATTGAATGCTTTATTTAGTGTGGTCACCAATGAGGAGTTCAAGAAGATATCCTCTACTGAGATTGCTAAGGAAGTATGGACTATCATCCAGACAACCTATGAAGGAACTAAGGCTGTCAAGGATTCAAAACTCCAAAGGCTCACTACTAGCTTTGAGGAGATAAAAATGAAAGAGAATGAGTCATTTGATGAGTTCTATGCCAAGCTAAATGACATAGTCAACTCAGCCTTTAATCTTGGGGAAACCATTTTTGAATCCAAGGTTGTAAGAAAAGTGCTAAGGTCTCTGCCATTGAAGAAACAAAGGATATTGACTTCATTCCTTTGACGGAGCTGGTTGGCAACTTGCAAACCTATAAATTGGGTTTGACTAGAATCATGAAAAGAAGCAATAGGAAGAGCATGGTACTGAAGGCCAAAAGCAATGAGACCAATGAGTCTTCCAATGATGAAGATTCCAAGATGAAATCCTACACAATTTGAAAATCTTTTTAGTTTCCTTTTTGGATGCTTGTTTTTTAAATTACATACCCCCATTGTGACACTACATCAAGACCATTTAACTGCAAAATTCTCGAATATATAAAACTACCAATAATACATCTTTTTTTGAAACATTGATAATGAGATTAAAGTGTTACTAATTGGTGTAATGCTAACGATAATTACACTAAATATAAGTTGAACGGTTGAACCTCACACACACATGCACTGTTACTAATTGGTGTAACGTTTAAAAGAACTAATTCCTCACCCCCCCCCCCCCCCCCCCCCCCAAAAAAAAAAAAAAAAAAACCCAATCACAAGCTCGTGTGTAAACGTGACAAAATCCTGAAATAGTAGCACACTAGACTGCATAGCACCCACATTTTTTGTTCCAGTAAACAAAATTGAAATGAAACAATACAATGTCGCTTGAGACGCTAGAATTTTTTCAAGCCCTAAAATTTCGTCTGAGAAAGTTCAATTTGTTTATCCATGTTTGTTTATCAATGTGAAACTTTCAATTTGTTTAACCAAGTTTGTTGTCGCCTTCACCCCCACTTATAAATGAAGAGAACGTAGGGAAGGTGTTACCTGTTTTGGAAAGGAAGGGGAGCGGGTTGGTTCTCCCGAATTACACACACAGTTACATTTAAGATCCAAAAGGAACAGTCCACACAGCTAACGGAAGTAACTCTTTATTTGAATGTAAAAGAATTGATTGAAAAAGATTGCTACAACATGAACACATAGTAATCTATACCTTTGATTAATTACATCCATTTCATTTTCAATATTTTGGAAGCAGTCTTGAGATTTGTGGGGTGTTATCTGATGATGTGAGAGGTACTGTTGAAAACTCAGAATCAAAATGTTCAGAATGCCGAAAATCTCCACGAGAGGGATAAGGACTAGAGTTCTGGTTAGGTGAGAAATTTAATCTTGAGAAACTTGATGACGCAGTACCAGCAGAATTTGTTGTATGGTTGGCCATGAATGCATCAGCAACTCCAGCATTGGAACCTCTTCCATGTGAATCTTCCTTGGATCTTCCAGCAAAATCTGCCAAATCCCTTCTCTCTCTTTCATTTTCCGTGAGAAGAAAATCAACCCACAGATCTGCAAAAGACTGGTAGAGAAACTATATGCCTTAGGCTAACTATTGCCCTTGCTTAGCGGACAGAATTCACAAATGCATACTTGATATCAGACAAGAATGTTAATGCTTGCAGTAAATGTCAGAATGGCAGTATTTTATTATTATTATTGATAAGTTACATACACCCAATGGATCTTGAACTCACCTCACCCACCATCTCATTATTATAAGAGAAGAAAGTGCCCAGTCATGCTAACCATTGCCATCAAAATGGCAATATAAACAATAGAACAATTTGATTAGCCTCAATTTCAACATTGGGGGCATGTTTCAGGTCAGCGTATTTTGTTGATAAGTATTTTTCAGGCCATCATATCTGCACCAAATCTAGCCTAGAGTCCAGAGCATGCACTAATGACCAGATGCACACAAAAAAAAAAAACAAATGCACAAAAAAAAAACCAACAATAACAACAACAAACAAACCCACCCACCAACAATGGAAAGCATTAAAAGACCATGAGCAAGCAAAATACATTTTTGTAGATATGAATATCAGTCAATCTTTAGAAAAAATGATTACCTGGTTTTCAGATGCCATTGTTGCAGCTGATTCAGCTGAACCTCCTCCCAAGATACCACCAACTAGGCGGCCAGGTAGCCCTAGTACTCCACGAACAACACCTTTGCCTGCACCATGTTGAGCAACACCAATCCTTTGCTTGTCTTCATCAGAGAATCCCAGCATGCGAACCATAAGATCCAGAACCTGCCCAAATATATAATAAAAATTTATGAGGACAACTACTTCAACCAGTATGGAAGAGTAAGCAATTAGCTTCCCCAGCAATAATAGTCAACATGAGACTGCTGTAGGCCAGTGGAATTTATGCGGCCAAACTGTCTTAAGTGGCTGTAGGAAACAACTGTCAAAGTCAAGATCGTTTTCAGTGAAAGGTCCCCACCTCAATCTAGTATGTTAACAAATGTTTAACTTCTGAGTCTGGGATGTCAATCTAGTAAATGTATTTTCTCCTTTTAATAGTTCTTTATATTATCTTTTTCCGCTTTCCCCTTTACTTCCCTTCCTTCCACTATGTGCTCATTTCTTTTAGAATATTCAACTTGGAAATCCAGACCATCTAAAATGAGAACTTGATTATCATCCAAGGCCTTGGTGATATCCAGATAGAAGTCACCCAATTATATACCTCACTAACTTTGGCATGAGCAATTTTGCACATGTTGGGGATAGAGATTCATTCCCAGCGTGCATCCTGAAGGAACTATAATCTTAATATGAAATAAACATACCTCTTTGCTGTGATTTCTTTGGAAGTACGTCACCAGTAACTTGATCACAATGCGCCTGCCAACATTTACCAGTCATATTATTATGTGTATAAAGTCTCCACCTCACACAAGGCAATGTAGTAGTGAAGATAATGTGTTCATATACAATAATAAACTGATAACCAATGTTAAATGGCAATAATTTTAATTAAAAATTTAAACCTACTAACCTGTCAACAAGATAATCTGAATCCACTGACATCCGATTTAGCCTTGTCATACTCTGCTCAAGAGCACGCCGTACTTTTGCATTGTCTTCCTCAAGCTTATTTACTCTGCTTTTCCATTCTTCTAGCATCTTTTCAGATTGGGAAAGCTTGGCCAAAATTTCTTCCTTTTCCTCCTTTGATACTTCTGCCCGTTGATCTGCATCCTGAAGATGACAAAGGAAAAATCATTGTTTAAAAGAATAGACCATTAAGAAAACTATAAAAATAAGTGGTTCAAGATTTAGAGATCCAACCAAAGGTTCAAGTAAAATCAAACATTACCACCATAAATAATTTAATTAACAAACATTTCAGGCTAAAATCCTATTACATCCTCTAAGTTTGATCACTTCTAAATTGATCCTTGGCTATGAAAACTAGCAATTTACACCATCAAATATATCAAGAATTTCAATGTGCCCCTTCCACCAACATCCGTTAAAATCTTGGACAAAGTTTAACTACAAAATTGGTTGTAGCCTAAGGCTACAACTTTACTTAATAAAATAAACATTATTTCATATTTTGAAAATCTAATTGTTGAATTGCATGTTCTTTACATTCTTAATACACATGTTTTAAATTTTGTATCAATCGGATATTATTTACTATATGATCTATAAACTTAAATTTTATGCATAATTTTAAACTACAAAAACTTGCAATTTAAACAATTTATTGATGACATAACTATTGATCTTTAATTTTTTATAAATTTTGCTAGCATGGTGAATTTGTCAAAATTTATCTCCAATAAAAAAATATTGAGTAAGGTTGTAGCCTAAGATTACAACCAATTTAGTAACTAAACTTTGGCTTACAATTAACCACCCACAAATGACATCATTTTAAATAGAAAATAGAAAAATGACATCATTTTCGAGTGGGTTAACAACAAAAATGTGATAGATCATAACAAAAGGAGCACATTAATAGCACAATAATAGTCAAGGGTATAAATTGCAAGTTTTGAAAATCAAAGGACCAATTTGAAAGCAACCCCAAACTTAAAAAGTGTGAATAGTGCATTTTTGCCTTAATTAAAATGAAAGTAGAGGGACCGATTTCAAATGACCCCAAACTTAGACATTGTAAAGTACATTTTAGCCTTAATTTATTTATTTATTGATTACAAGGATTGTCAATAATGTTATTAAAATTGTATTTCACAGAAATATATGTATATATAAAGTTTTTATATCATTAGTGAAATGGCACCAAAAATATTTCTTAAATTATATAACACTAATAAAATGACCTTGGCCAATAGTCACTCATCACCACCAACGCCGCCACCCCCCCCCCCCCCCCCCCTAAACCTTTATGTTCTCAGCAGCCTCTGTCTCTCTCTCTTTCTCCCTCATATATTCCCCTTTTCCCTTTATTTCTCACTTGAACAACTAAAGCTGTGAAGATAAAGGTCCACCCAGGTTAAAGAGCAAACAGGCTATGAAGAACAAAGCAGTGTTAATGTGTATGAGACAGGTTAGGATCTTTTCTGAATGAGCCAGATCTTGGGGAATTCCAATTTAATTGAGAAGGGGGATGGGGTCTTTGCGGGGATGATTTGCATCTAAATGTTGCTGTTATCTGACCTTTTGCAGGTGATGAAAAAGTGAACAACAAACCACGTTTTTGACCAAATTTTAAAAGGGACAAAAGTTTTCCTCCAAATTGGTTTAGAGGAATCTCCTCCAACCCATTACATGGTGGTTCATAGGACCATCCATGTGTATTAAATTACATAATTCATTCTTCATCTAAAAAAGTTACATTGGCTATTAAATAGGTTGTGTGGCATGTATTAAATTACATGATTAATTAAATTATTTAAACAAGTCACATTGACTATTAAGTAGGTCACGTGACTAAAAGTAAGTGAATAGTCTTCTAAATTGACATGTAGTAAATAGGAGGAACTTTCCTTCATAATGGTTTGGAGGAAAACTTTGTCCTTTTAAAAATTCTACCGTGTTGGATTCTGAATTCCCATTTTTATTAATACGCACACCAAAATTTCATGTTAATCAGATGTTATTTATTATTCGATCCATAATCTAATGTTTTGAGAAGAATTTTAAGTTACGAAAAACTTTTATCATTTTCTAAATAAAATAGTTATTGATCTCTAAACATGTTTATATTTTGCAGGCCAAAGTATAAGTAGACAATATAATTAATGAAGGACTGGTCAAAATACATATCCAATAAAAAACAATTGAGTGATGTACCAATACTAAAAGTTACACCAAGTGTAACTTGAAACCAACCAATATGTATAATATAATCGATATATATATAGTAATTAATTTATTAGAAGAGTGTAATACGAGTGCAACCCATATACACTGGAAGTTTGCAAAAGATACACCAACAACAACTAATTAAAATTTAAAAAAAAAAAAAAAAAAAAAAAAAAAAAAAAAAAAAAAAAAGGAAATTAGCGAGTTGCATGAGCTCATTGTGGCGTCCATAGTAGAAAGTGCACACCAGCGAGCTTATAAATTAAATATAACAATGACTTTATGAAACAAAATCATAAGACTGGAAAGAAGGAATCCTTACTTCATTTTCTAAATAAAATAGTTATTGATCTCTAAACATGTTTATATTTCAAAGGCACTGAAAGTATAAGGAGACAATATAATTTATGAAAGACTTGTCAAAATACACATCCAATGAAAAAATATTGAGCAATGTACCATTACTAAAAGTTACTTGAACCCAACCAACACATATAATATAATAGATATATATATATATATATATATATATAAAGTAATTAATTTATTGGAAGAGCGTTATACAAGTGCGACCCATATACACTGGAAGTATACAAAAGGTAAACCACCAAAAATCAGTTAAAACTTTAAAATAAATAACCAGTTGCATGAGCCCATTTATTGTGGCATCCATAGTAGAAAGTGCACACCAGCTAGCTTATAAAATAAATATAACAATGACTCATGAAACAAAATCATAATATAGGAAAGAAAGAAATCTTACTTTCAACAGCTTGGAAAGTTTAGCTGCTTCGTCTCTTGCCCGTGCCAAATCTCCTTCTAAATGTTCCTATACATACAATAATCAAAGCGAAATAAAAACCATGACCTAGAGACAGCATGGCTATTACCAACATGTCTGTGAGTTTCTAATGGTTACAACCCCCAAAATCACACACACAAAACAGAAAACAAAGTATTCATTTGTTTACCTTAGCTTCAATTTCTGCATAGTACTGGCCAAGAGCAGTTTGAAGATTAAGAAGCTCAACATTTTTGGCATCGATAATGGCTATACAGTTCGCAAGTTTTTTATTCAGGTCATCAATAATATCCTTTGACTTCAGAATTTCATTGTTGTTGGACATCTTAATTTCCTCCTGACTCGCAATGGCATGCTTCAAAGCCTTTTCCAAACGTAATATTTGAGCCCTTTGATGTTCATTATTTTCTCGGAGTTGTTCAATGATTTTGCTGTCCTCGTCCATCTTTTCAGATTCTTCAAATTCCTATATTATTTAAGCAAGAAAACTACATTTAGCTTTGGCTTCGGAAAGTTTTAAAACTAGATATATTGAGAAACAGCCACAGAGTCTACTAAAGCAATGAAAAGTAAATTGACACAGCCAGAGTAAAAGTTAAACATCCAGACAACAGAAACATTGACAGTCTATAAATGTAAATTAGAAACATTTCCATGCACACAGATAGAGGGAAATATAACACCAATGCAGTAAATACAAGCTCAAAATAAGAAGCTTGGTCATTAAAAAATCAAATATCGAAGTCCTAGTTAAAGAAAGTATACTGAAAGGGCCAACCACTGTATCAACTGCTTATTTCTTCTAATTATCACAAGTGATGCAGCAACATATCATTGGTATTTATGAATGGTCCTTACATATGCCTCTGATCATTCAGGCCACCCAATAATATGTCATCTTAAAATAGAGATGAAATGCATGTAAGAAAGACTGAAAGAGATTGTTCCACTGCATATTATCCTCATTTTTTTCATTTTGATACCAGTGATAAGTGCTAACAGTTGAAGCTTTGTAAAGCATAATCAGTAATTAACCCAAAAAATAAATAAATAAATAATATAAAGATTCACCAAAAAAATCACTACAAAGAAAAATTAGGAAATTTCACATTGCTTATAACTAACATGTTAGTGCAGTTGAAAAAATTGGGTGGATTTTGCTAGATATAATTAAAGACTTAAAGGCATGTGACCTTTTCTAACAAATGCTGCTTAAGGCGGCCCAATTCTTGTAATGCTTTGTCCCTTTCACGGCGTGTTTCCTTTAAATCTTTATCCAGTTTTTGCAAACTTAGCTCCATTTCTTCCTTTCCAGGGAAACTTCTAGATGAATCTTCCATCTGTGAAGAACAACAATTAATAATAACTCATTTACAAGGCAAGGAGACAATACAAGTGCATATCAAAAATTCACAATGATGTAAAATATTTCACTTAACATCATTACAAATGGGGGCCCAGCAAACATGACCTGCCAGAAAAGGTCACAAATACTCGCTAGAGAGGGGACAGAGTAAGAACCATCTTAAGCACTAACAGAAAAGTAAGGCATTGTGTTCCCAACAATTTATATACCTCATTCACAATGGTTGGATGCTTAGTCAAAGACTCTGAAGGACCTGACAATACTTTCTCAGTTAAAGAGTTCCTGCTCATTTTCAAAGAAACCTCCAGTTCATCTTTCTCCATCTATACAATGATATATAATTTGAGTGGATTCAGGGGCTCATCATTTAATAAAAAGCAATATAAAATATTTTGAGTAATACGATACGATTCTTCACAAGTGAAACACAAGCTAATGATACACAAACTACCAACCTTAAGACTACTGTTTTCCTTTTCCAGGCTTGCAATTACTCTTTTCAAACTCTCCAAAACGTCATCAGTACCTTCATCCTCCCGTCTATTCAGCTCCATTTGCAGTCTTTGTATTTCTGAAATTTTCTCACCCAGTTCATTACGCAATACACTCATTTCCATGGAGGTCTGCCAACAAAGAAGATTACATGCCATACCAAAAGCACAGCTTAGATGCCAAAAACAAGAGAAAATAAAATTAAGGAAATAAGAAATACTCAAATACGCCTGATTGCTCATGACATGCAAGAGGAAAACATCCCAACACTGTCAGACACTAAGACTACATTTAAAAAATGTATATATATCTAAAACCCTATTTCTATGTGTAAGTGATGCAAGAGTATGCTGACAGCAGGGGTCATTCACAAAAAATTATATCAGCATATATATGTCATACAGACCCTAAAATTACCTGTTAAAGAAACAGCCTAAATTTCTAAGTGTAAGCCCAACCAAAAAAAAGGTCCGAAATTTTGTCAAAGAAAACTGAATATAGAAATTCAATTTAACAATTTGTGCATATAAGATTGTTACATCTCTAGTTTTATAGATGTCTTTTCCAGATATATTAATCAATCGGTAGTCAACTAGGAAATTATATTTAATCTAATGCTACTAAAAATTAGTATATTCTGACCACCCTCCCCTCTCCTCTTCCTCCATCTCTCTGTGTCCCCAACATACCCCTAGTAACTTTAAACAAAGTAGGGTACATATTTTTCCCTTTTTAAACAAGAATTAGACAATTCCAGTACCTAATACTTAAAAACAAACTGAACATATGAAAGCAGGGGTAAATGATGAGTGCACTATAACCTTACAAATGAAAACCAAACAAAGTCAAAAGCCTATCAAGCAAATCATAACCTGATTTCAAAACTCACTTTGTCTCTGTCTAATTTTAGTGATTTGAGTTCCTCCTGGAAAGATTCATTTAATTTGTGTTCCTCTGAGAATGGAAAAAGAAAAAATCAGACATATTAAAACAACTTGTGAATAATTTCTGAATCTTCAGAAAGCACAAATGTACCATGTAATTTTGACTGCATATATGCCAACTTATCATGTTCTTTTTCAAGTTCCATCCTCAATTGTTTTATCTCAGTATTGACTTGCACTCCTGCAGTGGACCTATTGCTCTCTTCTACTGTATCTGCAAGCAACTAGAATGCATTCATATATCTGCCGTCAAGTTCATTCATTATTAAAAATAATAAAGGGTAAAAAGTATTAAAAAGAGAAAAGAGTAGAAATGAATAGACAATTGTAGTATCAAGATCCAACCAAAACTATGGAACAGAGAACGCATATAAACTAACTATAAAGTTGCTCAAACTTCCTCAGAAAACTCAAGTTTTCAGAATAAAAGGTGCAATTACCTTCTGACCATTGTGTGTCTGGTTTCCAGCATGAGTGATTCCATTGCTTATTCCATCCTGACCATTGTGTGTTTGGTTTCCAGAATATCGGTTTTTCACTTGAGTTGTGAATTTATGTTGTCGCTTTGGTGATTGATCAGGACTTCCCTGCACAAATTCAAAATAACCCAGCCTGTCAAATCATTTTTTTAACTAATAAACAAAAAATGTGATTTTTCTAACAAGGTGGAAGCACTCTTTATTTTTTTAGTAATATAAGAATTCATTGATTAAATGGGCGAGACCCCAATACAAAGGAAGTATAAACAGGACACTCTAAAAGATTAAAAAAGTCAATGCACATGTTTAATAAATAACATGATAAATTTGAAATAATTATTTAAGGACAATATAACAATCAAGTGATCAACTAATCATATAAAATTGAAATATAACATTTTATATAATTGTCATGTTTTACAAAATATACACAAATATGACATTCAATAATTATGAAATGAAGTAAATGGTTGAATCACTATATATATACAGAGAGAGAGAGAGAGAGAGAGAAATGGGTTCAAGTTACACCTCTTCTACACAATATATTTCTAAGAGATCTAACAGTTGAAAAACATTTCTGCCCATATCATTATTAAATATTTATTACCGTCTTCCACCTCAGCTTACCAATTAATAACATGTTTTTTTATCTCTTATTTATTAAATTTAACCGTCTAACGTTTAGAGAGAGGGGAAAAAAAACCCGTGTATGACAGAATTTTGATCAAAGAAGTTTTGCACTAGTATTTTGAATGGACTACGATCCACAGAACATGATTTAGTAGTGTTGGAAGGTTTATTGTGGGAAAATTAGTATTTTTCACTCCTGGAAATATTGTGGGAATATTACTGTTGAAGTGCAAACCCCCATCCAATTTTACAACTTCAATAATAAGAGAGCTAAAGTCTTAAAACAAATGAAAATAAAACAAAAAACAAAACCAAAAAAAAAAAAAAAAACACTAAAAAGAAACTTGCACTCAATCTAATTACTGCACGCTCCTTATGATCTCTTCTTCCATATCAAATACGATAACATGCCTCTTGACATGTAGCAGTTACTGTGGAATGCCCCAGCTTTGTTAACTAATGACTTGTTGGTCTACTTATTCACATATAAGACTGTACTAAACATCAAATATGAAGTGCATATATGTGTGCATTATAGGCAAAGTTTGGGAGACCAACAACAATGGTGAATCCTTCTCATCGCTTAAACTTTGGGGGTTGTAAAAAATAAAAGAGAGAGAGAGAGAAGAAAGAACTTATCAAAAAAAAGAGAAGAAAGAGGAAGTAGTAAAAATTAATTAAAAACTAATTAGGTTGGCTGGCTAGTAATAAATGTTTAATGATGACATTGATAGTAGTGTTTTTCTAACAATTAGATCTCATAGAAATCTACAGTTTAAAAAAATATGCAACTTTTGTGGAGTTACACTAGGTGTAACTTGAACCCATTTATATATACATACACACACACACACTCTTGTACAAAACTTTAAAAAAGTGTAACAAAAAAGAAAGTGTTCACTTAGTGAGCAGCCAAGTTGTAAGGTTGTTCTTTGTAATCCTCATTAAAGATACTCAATATAGTGAAATAAATCTTTCTTTCTCTGTAGACATAGATAGGCATATTGTCAAACCATGTAAATTCTTATCTTTCTTCATTGTTCTCCTTATTCAAACCATTGAGTGATTACACAAAACCACTTACTGATTACACAACACCACTTGTAGTCTCCTAGAGAGGTGTGCTGGTAATGAGCAATTACCAATTAAGTCCTATTGGAAAGAGACCAATCTAACCAATAGCTAATTATTTATAACAAAAATAATAATAATAATAATAAGCCCAAAAAAAAAAAAAAAGCTGATTTCAATTTACAAGCCCTCTCCTTACTTTCATAGCAGCAATGGTCATCTTATGAAGGACATTAACAATGGCTATTATAGGCAAAATTGTAGGCACGCATTCATTAAATAATGTCAAGGACTCCACTATATGTGTACATCTTAGCTAGAAACGTTAATGAATAAAGGCTCCTCTTAAGTGACTCACTTCATAAGATATCTGCTTTAAACGCTAATTTAAGGGCATGTCTAGCCCAAAAAAAAACACAAAAAAAAAAAAAAAAAAAAAAATTACGTGGTAAGGGTAAGGGAAGGTTATGGAGCAAAGCCATACAAACTTTCGCCTAAACATAAGGTTTGGTGAACTACAAAGCTGACCGGCTTCTCTTTAAGTCATAGTGTGTCAAACACCTTTAACATACAAACAAAGATTACCAAAATAGTGTAAAATAGCACAACATTGTCTTAAAAGCATATTAAACGCACAAATGCACAATAGACTTCATTTTACTATAAATCAAGTACCTCATGCACATTAACACCATTTAATAATGCTTTGGCACTTTCACTTCTAGACGCATTCATAGCTGCATTTGTTGCATCCAAATTTTGTTTTAGAGAGCCATTTTCTTTACTCAATCTAGAAATCTGATCCTGTCAAATGGGGGAGGTGGAGGGAAAAACTTTAAAATGTCAAAGGGATTTAAAACAGTAGTTTAAAACATATTTGGGATAAATATTGAGATTCTTGAAATCATTAGAGTACCTCTCGTTCTTTCAACAAAGCTGCATAATTAACTGATAAAGCTTTAATTTCTGCTTCAGATTCCTGTAATCTCTTGATTTCAGCTTTGTACCCTTCAATCTACAATAAAGAAAAAAAATATAATGGAACAACATATCAGTTAAACCAAGTACTCTGGCTAATAAACAACTCTGCCAGTGTCTGTGATTAGTGTCATATGTTTTGTTCACAGCCAATACAAAGCCCCAATAAAAGAGAAGAGTTGTGATAGGTTGTCGGTTAGAGTAAAATTTAGCCACTTTTTAAATGGATTGACTACAGGATACAATTTTTGATTGGTCTCAGTGTTGGGGTTTTACTGATTGTTCATGTTTTGTTCACAGCTAATACGAAGCCCCAAAAAAGGAGAAGAGTTGTGATAGGTTGTCGGTTAGAGTAAAATTTAGCCACTTTTTAAATGGATTGACTACAGGATACAATTTTTGATCGGTCTCGGTGTTGGGGTTTTACTGATTGTTCCTCTCTCTTTCAGTATATGTTTTTACTTAAATTAGCTTCCTGATTTCCTTCTTTTTTCTTTGTTTGTTTTTTCCTTTTCCTGCTGTTCATCATCATGAGCAACGTGTTTTTTTTTTCCTTACTATTCTTATCAATAATATTTCTCTGATTATCTACAAAAACAAATACAATTTAGGATGTCCCCTACTGGCAAACACACTACATCAGACCCCAGATTCAATGAAAAGTGGGCCAGGTTCGCTAGGTCATTCCCTGTAAGTGACAAGCTACATCATTGCTCAGGAAATTATAAAAGTAACAGCAAGGTACAGACAGTCTTATTTAAGTCTTAAAGAAGACATTTTTGAGATTAGGGGGATAAGGGATAGAATTTGTTAATAAAACTTTTTTAGGAGAAGAAAAAAATAATATAATCAGTGCATACAGTCCTCCAATTGGTTTGGAAGAATCCATTAAGAAAACTTTTGTAAGGAAGTGGCTAGTTGTATTAAAAGAGTGACTAAAGAAGCACTCGGATAATCTAAAGAATGTGGACAACCAACTAAGGAGACTTGGTGTTGGAATGAGGAGGTACAAACAACAGTAAGATCAAAGAGAGAGAACTATAAAAGCCAACTTAAATGTAGAGACGATGCATGCCACTCATTCAAATTATAAAGTGGCAAAGACGGAAGGAAAATTAAATGTCCAATGTGCTAGGTTTATGATTTATGATGAATTATTCAGAAAGTTGGGGACGAAGGATGGACAAAATCATTTTTGTAAACTTGATAAGACAAAGGAAATGAAAACAAGAGACTTGAATTATACCTAGTGGATTAAAGATGAAGATCAAAGAGTATAAGTAAAAGAAGAAGAGATTTAAGAAAGATGACTTTTTAAGGGAAGCCATACAAGAGATCGGAGTGAACTAAGTAACCCAAGTAGGGATAGATACCGTAAATTTTTTAGAAGAATTAGGATGACCAAATTAAAGGACGCATTGAGGAGAATGCAAACCAGAAAAGCCGTGGGGCCTATGAAATTCCTACTGAAATTTAGAAGTGCTTGGTTTGACAAACATTTTCAATAAATACCTAATGAGTGAAGGAGAAACACTCTAAAAACTATATACAAGAACCAGATACTGAAAACTGTCCAAATTCCGTGGAATTTAGCTTATGAGTGACACTATAAAAACTTTGAGAAAGAGCAATTGAACATGGGTTAAGACATGAAGCAACAACATTAAAGAATCAATTTGGTTTTATGCCAACATAATTTGCCATGAAAGTTATTTCTTATGGAAAAATAAAGAGAAAGCTATTTGGTGGGTACATAGAGAAAGTACGATTTTTTTATTGAGCTAGAGAAAACATATGATAGGGTACCTAGAGAAAAAGAGAAGCTATATTTTACAATTAGAGAAAAAAATATTAAGTTGATTAAGGATATGTATATCAGAACAGTAACTAGTGTGAAAACAAGTAGAGGCATGAGTTCCTATTATTATAGGTTTGCATCAAGGAAATATTGATTTGGTAAGATAAGGCAAGGTAAACATGATTCATACAACATCAATACATGAGAAAGAACGATTTAATAATGAAGATTTATTATTGACGCAGCTGCAGTACATTCGTTGGTTGATCCAATATCGGGATTACTCAGACTCAGTGCACATTTGCGGAGCCAAAGTTAGTACATAAGATCCAAACTTGAGAGACCCCAAAATTGGAAGTTAACTCACAAAACCTCATCTATGGAGACTTCAATCAAAAATTAGAGGTTTGCTTAGATACAAAGCAAAGAATTGAAAATGAATTGGATGAAATTCGAATCTAATTTACATAGAAAGCGAAATTCAATGTGAAATACCTCGGGATTAAACGCTGAATCGATCCCATTCGAGAGGGACTGGGAATGGGAATGGGAATGGGAATGCGCGAAAGTGTGTGAATTGGAATACGAATCGTGGAGTCCTCCATTGCGTGAGCCATAGATCCCGAGCTCCTCCTCGTCCTCCTCATCGCCATCGTCGTGAACTTCGAGCGCGATCTTGCTCACTTTTTCTTTGAAATTTGCATACGAAGTCCACATCTCCTATTTCACAAACTCTGCTTATTTTCTTAGATTAAGAAATCGGAGAAGAAGAAATCAAATCTCAATCGGCTATGGCTATGGGAGCGAGCGAGAATTTGATTTTGCGGGAGTGGGAAACTTTTGGTAGATCTGATCTCATCTCATCTCATCTTTTGAAGAGAATGGGAATTGGTTTCCAGTTCCACGAATAAAAATAAAATAAAATAAAATAAATAGGTAAATATTTGAGGAAAGGACACGTTACGTTTCGTGACTAATCAAATTTAAGAGAGAAATATATGCTTCTCAAAAAATAAAAATTTATGAGATAAATCATAAATCTATGTTTGGCCCGTTAATGTAACAGAAATTTTAATGATTTGGATTTACTATAAAAATACAAATGTACTCCCATAAATAAATATATATATATATATATTAACTCTCAAAAAAAAAAAAAATTCTCTATATATATATATAACAAAAACAACATCAAATTTGGAAATGGGGTACGCTATGAGGTAAATGGTGATGAATTTATATCTCACGCTTATCTTAAATGCCTACAGAAATGGAAGGCTAATTCGAGACGATTTTGTTCAAGAGGTATAAAATTGGTTATTGATTTTATTTTTTCCTTCCGAGATGATGGTAAGGTCTATTTTATGCTTTTATACACACTTGAGTGTGTGTATATATATCTTAGCCTACCAACTTCAATGTTATTTTCATTCTTATTTTTTGGTATAAGGTCTCATCACACTTCTAGCTTTCTAGCTATATATAGGGATCGAGCCACTATTGAACTAGGGGGCCATGGCCCCATAATTTTTTTAATATATTATTATATGTGTGCACTAATTTTAACAATTTTATTTAATAAAATTATATTTTACTCTCCTTAAACAATAAAATTGATTCTTTTAAGAGTAACGCTATACTTACAAACCTTTTTTAAAAACTATTTTGGTAGCAAATTTTTATTAGTTTGCATATAGACCCATTACTTACATCATTTTTTTTTTTTTATTAATAGCCACTTATTACCTCAGCAATATATATAAAAATTTGTAACTCTAGCATTTTCCTCATTTTAGTGACAAAAAAAAATTTATAGATCTAAAATCTAAAACAAAATATACAAGCCAAAAAAAAAAAAATTTAGCTCAACAACAAAAATTACCAATAGTAAAACTAAAAAAAATTAAGTCTAATCAACCAATTTTATCACAAACAAATAATCATACCCTTTGTGGGGCCAGGGAACTTATGATCCGGCCCACGCTCTACTAGGGCCCGGGGCCCGTGCTGAGGAGGATATCTGCCGAGGACAAATGGGGAAGGGCCGAAATGCCGGGGGCACAGCCAAGGATGACCCTGTCCTCGGCACTCCAAGACTTCAAAGGGAAGAGCAACATCTCGTTGAAGGCTGCCCCCAAAAAGTCTCCTGAAGGAGATGCGAGTAGAATGGGACCCACGTGGGGGTACGGTGCGAAACTGGTTCAGGGTAAATATGTCCCCTCTGCATTAAATACACCCACCAACGTCCTAGCCATGTTAATGAGAAAAGACGCCTGGACAGGATGACTTCGATCATCGCAACTAACAAAAAATAAGGAGGGATAGCTTATGGGACGGGTACTGAAGTAGTCACCTGCCTGATCAACAAGTGGAGGGCTAAGATCAACCAAGAAGTGCTATATAATGTGAAGGTTGATGCGCCAAAAAGGGGGCGGGGAAAAAAGGTCAAAAACTAGAGCCTCCCAGTCCGCCTCCAGGAGAAAAACTCCTCGAGCGAACACGACCTAATTTTGTACGAACAAGATGACTAACCCTCGCCTGGTGACCAAGACCTAGCCTTTCAAACCCACGCTCTATAAGTGATATTGTTTGGGCCTTTTTACGTGCGAACCCAACATTATTATGGGTCGTTACAAATTGAGTCCTTACAAATTGAGTCCTTACAATTGGCGCCGTCTGTGGGAAAGGCATATGTCTTGGCACAGGTGGTGGGTTGAAACAATCCCTCACATCATTTCCAACAGCCGGATGTAGTGTTCTAGCGTAAAGTTCCACTAGGGGCTACGTTTCTTCACTAGAGGTTGCACTTCGTAGCGTCAGCAGCACAGATGGTACTAGGGGCTTAGCCGAGGAGCTAATCACCCTAAACCAAGGTCCCACGCCATAGCCGAGGAGTTAATTTCCCTAACTATGATCCTCGGACTCAAACCTATAGGGAAACCAACTGCTTAAAGGAAATTTGGACACCAAGTTGGTCCTAATGGCACATATGACATTTCAGGTGATGCCTATGTACCCGCTGAAATAGGTCCAGACACGAGTTCAATACCCTATGGGGGTGGGCGTGCTAATATTCTGAAACAGGATTCTAAACATGTCATATGTGCAACCATGCATACATGTTACAATAATTAGTTCAGAGATCATAAACAGTAGTAAGTATCGACGAGGGCAACTAACAAGTAACCAAAAGGAAAAAGGAAGAAAAGAATTTCATATATGTGGTCAACAGGTTCAAGCTACCAGCAGACTACAAAGTTTTGTCAATAAAAAAATAAAAAAAAAAAAAAAAAAAAAAAAAAAAAGGAAACTAGTTAATCATTAAACTAAAAACAAATACGGAGCCTGGCCGGGGTTTCTACTTCTTCAATTCTGCGTCGGCCACATTCTGGGAAGGCGGAACGGGATCAGCTTCGATGCCCTAGAGGACAGTCCCTTCTGGGGAAGACTGAGCAGGATCGGTGTTGGTGCTCTTGGGGACCACAGCGAGGGGAATTGCATGTAGGGGCTGGGCAAGTATGGCTGGCTCTTCGGCATTAGGCATCTGAGCGCCGACCACAGGCTCAGCAACCTCTTTGGGTACCTCAGGATCCGTACGCTCAGATGCTTCTATCACATCCTGTAACTCTCCCCCTTTAAGCGGCTCGCCAGGAGAGGCGCCGACCTGTACAACTTCCGACTGAGTTACCCCTCCCTCATGTTGGTCACTCACAGCCTCAGAGCTGGCGGAGGTGCCCTCACGGATGGCTGTAAGGTAGAATATGTTCTCCGCTTTCCACAAATCAGACGAAGCATCCACCCCAGCTTGCTTCAAGGCCTCTTCCCAAACCTGGGAGCAGTAAAGCCTGCATACTCCGGGAATTTGGGCTTTAAGGGAGGCTTGGGTGTCAGCTACCCCCTCGTTGTAACCCTCATCCTTGGCCGTTTCCTTGGCAGCCCCAGCCTTGTTTCTGGCAAACTCAGCCTCCCGCTTGGCCCTCATGGCTTCGTCCCGGGCATACTCCGCCACACCTTTGTCATTCTCTGCCAAGATCAGTCTCTTCTTCAAATCACCGATCTGCTCCTTGGCTATTCACAACTGATCCTCGGCTTCAAGCAGACGTTTTGTCTGTTCCTCGGCCTGTTTTTGGGCGCCAGCTAAACCCACCGAGGCGCTATCCCTATCTCGGATAGCTTCTGTTAAGGCAACCTTGGCCTTGGTGAGGTCGTCCTCGAAAGCTTTGAAAGTCCGCGTGGCCTCTAAGCGCTTGGAGCGTTCATTCTCAGCCGCCTTACTCTGCTTGTTCACTTCCTCCTCCATCCTATAGGTGGCCTGGAGAGCCTGTCAAGGGAGATAAATACATCGTGAATGATAGATCGGGAGTAAGAGTTAATAAAGTTTTAGGTTTCAAGAGCCTTACCATGCCCAAGTACCTCTTCGTACTGAGGAAAACCTCCTGCATCCTCATTTTCTTTAACTCATCCACGTCGGTGGGAAGTAGCATGGTTCTCCTTAGTGCGTCTGCCACATAACCACCCTCGCCATCTCCAAGGTCCCTCATGGACGCGGTTTCCAACAGTGGCCCCCCGTGGAGCATTGGGGCGGGAAGCCAGGCACTTGGCAAGGATTGGGCCTCGATCCCCTTTCCCTTGCCTTGGGAAGATTGGGTTTCGGTCTCTTTACCCTTGCTTTGGTGCCCAATCTTCAATTGTTTCGCACGCAGGGCTTCCTCCCTCTCCTTAGAAGGTTAGGATTTTCCCCCATCCATGGTTTCCTTGCCCTTGGGACTCCTCTTTCTCTTTGAATCAGTGGTCTCTGGCCGAGGAGGCAGAACTGGTTGGGGAGGAGCAGGAAGTTTGGGGTGGGGGGATTGTGGCTGTGACTTTGTGGAGGATGACCTAGTTTGGATAGCCTAGGGCTGAGGTGGTGGGGACGGAGCATTAGATTGCGGCGTTCCCTGCGCACCCTTCCCCGGTTGACCCTCGAGGAGGTCGAATAAGCTGGTCGGGGGCTTTCTCTTAAGTCCCATCTCGGCTTGGGAAGATGTGCCTACTGATGACAATTCCGCCTCGGACAAGGCTGGATCACCTATATCACCAGAAGGATTCTCGGATTGGCCGGCTAGGTCAAATACCCCAAATCCCTCCTCGGACTGATCTAATTCGCCTTCGTCCTCCGCTCCTTGATGAGATGAGGAGAGGTCCACCAGTGGGATGCCCTCTGGGACAGATGATCCTTCGGAGATTAAAAATCCTGACTCGACCACAGTAATTTTTGGAAGCCGAGGACAGCTGTCGCTAATCACGTGCCTAGGGTCGGCAAATGACTTCTGAAGGGGAGCGTACCCTAATATTTTATGAGCGGTTCGGACTTGACCATCTCCGTCATTTACGAAAACTGCCGCTTGTAAAATAGTCTCCAAGTCCACCCGGTTAACTAGGTGAAAATGCCGTTGAAAAGCGTGTGGATCTACAAAAAAAAAAAAAAAAAAAAACACATACGCATGGTTAGTTACCGAACCACATCAGATTAGAATGGCGCAAAGGGTCAGCGCCCTTCCATTCCCTATACCCCACCTGGTTCTCCTTCTACCATGGGGCACGGATTGCCATCATGCCATTCACCGGAGACGATAAGGAAATCCTTGTTTAATCCCTTGTTGGAGTCAGGGAGGCATTGAATTAGTCGAACCCTTTCGTCTCTCGTCTTCATGTAGTAGGATTTCCCCTTCAAATTTTAGAGATTATAGCACAAATTCACGTCATGGTGGGTCAGTCTTAGCCCCATCTTTTCGTTTAAAACATCCACACAACCCAGAATCCTAAACATGTTGCCGGTGCACTGGGTAGGGGCTAATCGGAAGTGCCTGAGGTAACCCTTCGTTACCGGCCCCATAGGGATTCTCATACCCCTCTCTACAAAGGCGAGGACGGGAATTACCACCTCACCCATTTCCCTCTTATAGTACCACTCCCCCTCTTACAATGCCTCAGACTTACGTTGGGAGGAATCCTGTAATCGGCGATGAACTTTTTCATCGCCTCTTCAGTATCGACTAATTTCCTCAGTCTCAATTTAGCCATCTCTACGATTACTAAACAAACTCAACCAGCGGCGGGAGAAGAAAGAGAACCAAAGAAAAATAAACCCAAAAAAGAAAAAGCACGAGTTAATGGAGGCAGGAAACTTACAGAAAAGAGGAAAGACATTTCGGATAGGCTTTTTATGCTAGAGATAGACTTGAGTTTGGACGAAAGTTTAGATGAACCCAGGGTATACGCGTTAGAACTCTTAAGTGTAAAACTGAAGAGACAAATCCGTTCCAAAAAACATTTATGTTTCCTATTGAGAGTAACTGCACGAATTTTCCTGCCCATAAAGGCCAAGGAATCCCCACCGTTAGATCTCCATCATGCCGTAGAACGTGGGAAACACAGAGCCGCCGCATTTAATGAGGCCACGCTTCACCTTCCAAAGTCTCCAGGAACGTGTCTCGGGCAAACGAAAAGTCTCGGGAACCGACAGGTGATAAGGATTGACAGGCATTGATGGATGTCTAATGTCATCAAAACCCTCCTATCCGTCCGAGGAGCCGGATAGCAGGATTTTGAGGGGCTATTATGGGGCTAGGGAACTTATGATCTGGCCCACGCTCTACTAGGGCCCGGGGCCCGTGCCGAAGAGGGTATTTGCTGAGGACGAATGGGGAAGGGCCGAAATGCCGGGGGCACAGCCGATGATGACCCTGTCCTCTGCACTCCAAGACTTCAAAGGGAAGAGCAACATCTCGTTAAAGGTTGCCCCCAAAAAGCCTCCTGAAGGAGATGCGAGTAGAATGGGACCCACGTGGGGGTACGGTGCGAAACTGGTTCAGGGTAAATACGTCCCCTCCGCATTAAATGCACCCTCCAACGTCCTAGCCATGTTAATGAGAAAAGACGCTTAGACAGGATGACTTCGATCATCGCAACTAACAAAAAGTAAGGAGGGACAGCTGATGGGACGGGTACTGAAGTAGGCACCTGCCTGATCAACAAGTGGAGGGCTAAGATCAACCAAGAAGGGCTATATAATGTGAAGGTTGATGCGCCAAAAAGGGGGCTGGGAAAAAAGGTCAAAAACCAGAGCCTCCCAGTCCGCCTCCAGGAGAAAGACTCCTCTAGCGAACACGGCCTAATTCTGTACGAACAAGATGACTAACCCTCGCTTGGTGACCAAGACCTAGCCTTTCAAACCCACGCTCTATAAGTGATATTGTTCGGGCCTTTTTACGTGCGAACCCAACATTATTATGGGTCGTTACAAATTGAGTCCTTACACCCTTTAAAAAAATTCTAAACAAAAATAATTTTTTTTCTTACCCAAAAAAAAAAAAAAACAAATCAGGGATTAAGTAATAACAAAGTCAAAGGTTGAAATCGCCGTACATAGTCAACAGTAAAACCGCCCCTCCTAACTCATAGTTCTGGCTCCGTCTCTGGTTATACAGGTGACTGAAAACGCATAAATATCCATGGACAATCGCTTAAACTTTAAATTGGGATGACTAAAAAAGAATTATATTAAACCAAAAGCAGTATATATGTGTGCACTAATTTTAGCAATTTTATTTAATAAAATTATATTTTACTCTCCTTAAACAATAAAATTGGTTCTTTTAAGAGTAATGCTATACCCACAAGCCTTTTTTAAAAACTATTTTTGGTAGCAAATTTTTATTAGTTTGCATATGAACCCATTACTTATATCATTTTTTTTTATCTATTAATAACCACTTATTACATCAGCAATTTATAAAAAAAAAAAAAAAAAAAAAAAAAATTTGTAACACTAGCGTTTTCCTCATTTTAATGACCAAAAAAAAAAAAAATTACAGATTTAAAATCTAAAACAAAATATACAAGCCAAAAAAAAAAAAAAAAATTAGCTCAACAACAAAAATTACCTATAATAAAACTAAAAAAAAAAAAAATTTAACCTAATCAACTAATTTTATCAAAAACAAACAACCATACCCTTTAAAAAAATTCTAAACAAAAATAATTTTTTTCTTACCCAAAAAAAATAAATAAAAATCAGCAGTTAAGTAGTAGCAAAGTCAAAGGTTGAAAATGCCGTACACAGTCAACAGTAAAACCACTCCCCTAACTTAAAGTTCTGGCTTCGTCCCTGGCTATATAGGTGGCTAAAAATGCATAAATATTTGTGGACAATCGCTTATACTTTAAATTGGGATGACTAAAAAAAAATTATATTAAACCAAAAGTAGTATATAGAGTTTTTGAGGAAACAGTAATACCTATTAGAATACACGAACACGAAAGTAGTATATAGAGTTTTTTAAATAAGCTTATAATATATTACATAACTAGAGTATCAATACAAAAGAGTCTAACATTTGTAGTAGTAGCTTGGAGTTATAAGGACTAAAACTCTAACACACACAACCAATGTGGGATAAGCATCCCTATTTTTTTTAGGAAACAATAATACTTATTAGAACACACGAATACGAAAGTAGTATATAGAATTTTTTAAACAGACTCATAATATATTACATAACCAGAGTACCACTACAAAAGGGTCTAACCTTTATAGTAGTAGTCTGGGGTTAAAAAAAAAGATTTGTATTCAATATAATATAATATTTGCAGCTTTGCTACTTGTCTTAATTATTACTCAATTAGAGAAAGTTATTAATTAGAGAAAATGAATAGTAACAATAAGATTCATAATTAGAAGTTGGAAAATTATTGAATACTCCGGAAGTACCATAAATGCGTACTCCCCCCTCTCACATAAATTGTAAGTCCCACCATAAATTTAATTAGTAGGACCCACAATTATATGAGAGGAGGAAGTATGTAGTTTTGGTACTCTAGGAGTACTCAATGATTACCCTTAGAAGTTGAGCTTTGAATTAGACTTGGACTTGGTGCTATGTCTCATCATATTATTGGTTATTTTGGTGATTGACAAATATATAAACATAATTAAAAATGTGCATATACCTCAAATTGGGATTAATGAGAAATTTTGACAATAAACCTATTTAAAAAAATAAAATAAAAAATCCTTTTAAGCAAGCTAATATATACATACACACAATTACACTTACCTAAATCGCATAATGTTACATTATTAAAAAATGTTATTTTTATTACATTATCAAAAATTATTTTTAAATAAAATAACTTTTTGAGATATATATATTAATAGCCATAACTTAGAGAAAATCTAATTAGATTTTAATTAGATCCTCAATTTTACGCCATGTGTACATTTAATTTTTATTTGGTACCAATTGAATTATTGATTGTAAAAGTCGAAGAGTCCAAATCCAATTAGATTCAAATTTGGATTTCAATTGAAGTTCAATTTCCGTCATGTATCCAACTAAATTTTTAATTTTTGTGGCAAGTGAATTATTAAGTGCAAAAATCAAAAAGTCTAAAACCAATTAAACTCTAAATCATATTGTGAGAGACATGACACTATTCTATGAACCAAAACCTATGGTTCGGGGGCTAGGTTACAAAATGAAAAAGTGTTAGGCACTCATTTTACCCGGATAAATTCTGGTCTTCTAGGCTTTACATGATCATTTAAGTACCCATTATGTAAGGTTGAATTTAATCAACCATGTGTTGGCTTTATTCCGTGACAAATTTGTTTGTAATACAGCACTTAGAAACCCTGTATTTAGGTGGGAATCATGTAAGGGTAGTGTGTGAGAAAGTGTGAAGAAATGCTCAAGACTATGCAGTGAAGCAGGGACTTGCGGCTAGATCTTGCGGGAGGCTCGCGGCTTGCAAGCCGCCAAAAGTTGCACACGCGCAGAGCATGCAGGGAAGCTGAACAGTCATGCCAGCTGGAGCACTACAGGACAAAAATCCAAACTGGCCATTCAGTTATCTCGCGGCTTGAACTCACAACTCAGTCAAGTCGTGAGGTCAAGTCGCCAGCCAACCTTGTTTTGGGAAAAACTGACTCTTCGCATTCCATTATCACACCAGTATAAATACCCCTCATTCCCACAAAATATGTGTGGCTATTCAAAAAGAAAAACCCTAAGAAAGGTTTCTTCAAAACACCCACCCAATTAGAGAGAGCTACTCATTCTTAGAGAGAAATCTTTGTAGTTTCTTCTCATTCCCTCTCTCATTGTCATACCTATTGAGAGGAGATTTCTATCCAAATACTACCCACACTCATTTAGAGTGTTGAGTGTTTTTGGAGTTTTGGGAAGCATTGGAAGATGCCAAGGATGGCGGATGCTATAGATTATAGCGGAATCCGGTAAGCTAGAAAAGAAAAAGGTTCGGCGCAATCTCGTTGGAGTAAGAAGCTTGGAGGGCTTAGGTACATCGAGTAGATTAGGCTTGGAGGGTTTATTACTGTTCATGTATCCCAACTACATTTTCTAGTGGATTATTAACCGCTTGGAGGGTGACGGAGAGATTTTACGCCGAGGGTTTCGGTTTCCTCTTCGATAACACATCGTGTGTTGTCCTTGTGTTTGCATCTCTCTTCCCTTTATCTTTGCCTTTTATTTTCTGCTGTGGATGTGTTTTTAATTGGCTTAGATTGTTTACCAATTCTGTTTATAGTTTTTATTCATTTTCCGCACACTAGTTGTTTGACATAAAGCTTGAATTAGTTATTTTGTAATTGGGGGTCTAAACGTTCAAGGGTGTTTTATACACTATTTGAACTTTCAATTGGTATTAGAGCGGGTACACTTGTTGTGATTTAAATACCTAAGTGTGATCCTTCACCCCTTGTGTTTATTTACCATGGATTGTGCTTTGTATGCCTCTTTGTATGATTTGGTTGGTGATGAATGTAACATGCTACGTGTTTGTGAAAATGCCTCTATGAGTGTTAATCCTCATAAGTGTGATGACATGTTATTTGAATATATGGGTGTTGTTGACAAACTCTTAAAGAAAAATGCTAAGAAGTTTCAAAAGAATTTAAGCAAGTTATTTTGTGAAAATGATTATTTGATTGCTAAGCTCAATGAATCCAACAAATTGGTTGAGAAATATAAAAAACTTGCTGAAATTTCTCTTGAAAAGCTAAAAGAGTTTGAATGTTTGAATATGGACTTGGATGCTAAACTTGTTTTGTCTAACAAATTTGTTGATGATCTTCAATGTGAAAATGAATCTCTTAAGATGCATGCCAAGTGTTTGATTGTTGAACCTATTGTTAAAAAGGATGAAAATATTTGTTGCAATCATGTTGTGGTACCCGATTTTGTGCCTAGTGTATGCTCTACCTTAAAAGACAAATCGGTGTACATTCCTCCACATAAAAGAAATCAAAAGGTGGAGAGAAAGGTTGTTAAGTCAAAACCTCTGTTTAGGTCTCAACCTAAGGCTTTGGATAGATCTAAATTTGTTCCAACTTGCCACCATTGTGGTATGATTGGTCATATAAGATCTCAATGTCATAAGTTGAAGAGGAAACAAAATCATATTGCTAGATCCCTTCCCAAAAAGCCTAGTGGACCTAAACACATTGTTTGTCACCATTGTGGTGCCTTTGGTCATCTAAGACCTTAATGCTCTAAGTTTCATGCTTTTAAAAGAATCAAAAGAAAAGAAAAACTTGAGCTTTTTGGAAGTTGTGCTAAAAAGAGTAAACCGGTTTTGAGTGAAAATAGCATGTTGTTAAAGAAAATGTTTAATGCTCTTAACTCCTTGACTATGTGCATCTCTAGTTCTCATTCTTCCAACCCTCGTCTTGCTTCTCTTGAGACACTCATTCCAAACAATCGTTCCGTTTGGATGAGAAAGGGTTCCTATGGTTGAGCTTTTGCTCTTTTGGTCCTTGATCTAATTCTTTCGATCTTTGTAGGACCCTTCATGCATTAAATGTCATATCTTCATGCATTTTGTGCATCTTGCATTTATTTGTATGTATTGTTTTGTTTTTTATCTTACTTTTATATTTCAGTTTTGTGTGAGTAACAAATCCAAAACCACATAAAAAGTGAAAATTCAAAAAGTTTGATCGTATATGTTTGAGCACATATCACATGTGAGTTTAGCCTTGTACCTTTGTACAAATGGCTTTGTGCATTTACGAGCTTAGCTTGTTATTTTTGCACTTATATCTTTGTAGGAAAAATCTTGACATCTTTGTGTGATTGTTGTAAATCGATCTTCAAGCTTGTCATGAATGATTAGTCAATAGTCATGTTGGTTTTGATACATGCGTAGACTTGTGCTTATATCTCTTCCCACTCTTTTAGTTTTATTGCTTAAAGAGCTCAATAAATGTAAATCTCAAAATGAAAAGAGATAATGAGCTACAAAAGCCGTCGCACATATTAGTATTTGACTAGGAAAAAGGGAAAACGACTTACATGAAAATGTATGATGCCCAAAAAGGCCAAAGGTTTGTTCATCAAATTGAAATATCACAAATTTCAGGTATCGATCTCAAAATGAGATGTTTTGATTCAAAATGATCAAATGTTATGAATTGTAAGAAGCCAAATAAAAAGTTTCAATCTTATGTAATCATTTTCTTGTGAGAGGTCATATATGTTCACTTCTATAATTGAGATAGACCACTTGACTTAATACTAGTTGTGTATGACTTAATTGAATTGACCATTGAAGCTTCACTCTAGACTAAGGACTATTCCACATTTGATACACACACACAACACACATGCCTAATGTTCAATGAATGTCTTATTCATTTGTTAGATTGTACTTGTCTAAATGTGATGTGTGTGTGCTCAATCATATATGGTTCAATCCAAAAAGATTTTTGATCATTTTATATGTTTTTGAAAATGATTTTTATCACTCATTGTGTTCATGTTTAGTGTATACTTTGTTTTTTATTGTTTAAACATGTTCTGTATTGAAAAAACAGGTGTCAGAGTTTTTCACGGCTCAGCTGGCGACTCGCCAGTCGCGAAACTACAGTCGCGAGTTCATCCAGAAGCTTTTGGCGACTCACTCACGGCTTGCTCGCGACTCACGAAAATTTTCGTGACTGAACCTCGCGACTCGCCCAGTCGTGAAACGCCCAGAAATAACTTTTTAAAGGGCTTTTTGTGGGAAACCTGTTTTAAACCTCTCCCATCCTCTCTTAAACCCCTCTTTCACTATTTTTTCATCAAAACCCAATCAATTTGAATAATTTTTCATTCCATTAACATCTCTAAGGTAATTATAAACTCTTTTCATTGATTTTGATCCTTAGATTATGTTTTGGAGAGTTTTGTGCTCTTGGTTGGGATTTTAATCATAGGGATTGGAAAAACTTAATTTTTGTCAAATTTCTTCATGGGATTGGTTTCTTTTGTTGATTTGCATTGGATGTTGGCCCCTTGTGGCAGAAAGAACATGTATTAAGGGTGAATTTCATAATGTTCATACATTGTTTTACATTATTGTTCATAGTGCGCATGCTAGGTGTTTGATAAAATGTCTCTTAGACATTTTCTCGCTTGTTTGGACTCCGATGAGTACCAAACTTTGGGGTTTCTCATGTTTCCTCATTAGGAACATGTTTGGTTCATTGGTTGTGTATTTAACACACCTTGCCCCACATGTGCATTTTTCATGCATTGGTCATGCATTGCACTTAGCCACCTCTTGCACACACCTTTGCTACCCTTGTCATGCATTGGTCTAGACTTTGCTTCTTCATCCTAGCATGCCATGTCTACCTTATACTCTGTAGCATTTTACATTGTCTTAGGTTTGAGCTTCATTTTCTCATTCATCTCGCACCCCTCATGCATTATTAGCATTGTTCGTACCTTCATCTCTTGCCCTCGTTTCTTCTTGACCCTTTGTCTATTCCTGACAAAAAGGGGGAAAGTGTACTCTAGAGAGTATACCGGAGAGTTTTTGTCATTTCTATATGACTCTTGTGCACATCCTTAGAGGGAGAAGTTCTATTTCTCGTGCACATTTGTAGGGGGAGAGATTTTCCATAGTGGAGATGCATATACCAAAGGGGAGAAGACATTATGTTAATAGAAAACTTTGTTCTGTTTGCTTTCTTGTTGGCTTTATGGTGTTTTGAGTTATGCTTTGTTGTTCTCATTGCATCATATTTTTGTTTTGGACATGCATATATCCCTATGCTATTGTGCTCCTTTGAATGCATGTTCGGATGATCATTTGCTTTGCTATATGATCATTGTAGTCATTTTTATATGACTGTTTTGGTGTATGATCAAGTTGTTCACATGTTTCACATCTTGTTTACTTGATCGTAATTTACTTGTTACATTATACTTGTCCTTTTATTACTTGCTTTACCTTGAGGGTCTAATGTGTTTTGTGCAAGTGTTTCAAGTTACAAGTATATATATTCTAAGTGCATCACAGCTTCTCATCACTTTGAAGGGGAGAAACTTTAAGCACTTTTAGCTTATATTATTTAAGTTTATATTTAGTATTTTGTATTTTGTACCCATGTTGCTTATGTAAGTTTTTAGGGTTATATTTTTATGCATATTTGTAGGCTTTATGGTTTGTACCATGCTTTATGCAGCCTTTTATGCTTTATTTAAATCAGTACCTCTATCTAAATGTCTTACATTTTTTTTAAGTACTGTCACTCTTGTGCCCTTGTAGGATTGTTCCTAAATGCATATACTTAGTGTATTATGCATTGGTTAAGTGTTGGGCATACAAGTAACTTGCATTGTTCTTGTTTGCTTGTATGTTCAAGTGTTCATTCCAAGTGTGAATGAGCACTGTGATCACTACCTTGTAGTGATTACTTGTTTGATCAAGCCATGATTTGGTTTTTCACTTCATCTTTGCTTGATCACTTTAAACCTGTTTCATATGCATTTCATGCTTTTCTGCATACAATAATCATGGTGTATTGTTGTATTTCAGGAGTTTCATGTTCTTATGATTCAAGTGCTTCACAGCTTCTAGATTTAGGTGTGAGTGAGTTTTGCCATTGTTCCCAAACTCACGTTTAAGTCTAGAGTTTGTTTTAGGGTGTTTTGTCACGGAATAGCCAAATGGGGAGATTGTAAGGTTGAATTTAATCAACCATGTGTTGGCTTTATTCTGTGACAAATTTGTTTGTAATACAGCACTTAGAAACCTTGTATTTAGGTGGGAATCATGTAAGGGTAGTGTGTGAGAAAGTGTGAAGAAATGCTCAAGACTGTGCAATGAAGCAGGGACTCACGACTGGATTTCGCGGGAGGCTCGCGGCTTGCAAGCCGCCAAAAGTTGCACACGTCCAAAGCATGCAGGGGAGCTGAACAGTCATGCCAGCTGGAGCACTACAGGACAAAAATCCAGACTGGCCATTCAGTTATCTTGCGACTTGAACTCGCGACTCAGTCAAGTCGCGAGGTCAAGTCGCCAGACAACCCTGTTTTGGGAAAAACTGACTCTTCGCATTCCATTATCACACTAGTATAAATACCCCTCATTCCCACAAAATATGTGTGGCTATTCAGAAAGAAAAACCCTAAGAGAGGTTTCTTCAAAACACCCACCCAATTAGAGAGAGCTACTCATTCTTAGAGAGAAATCTTTGTAGTCTCTTCTCATTCCCTCTCTCATTGTCATACCTATTAAGAGGAGATTTCTATCCAAACACTACCCACACCCATTTAGAGTGTTGAGTGTTTTTGGAGTTTTGGAAAGCATTGGAAGATGCCAAGGATGGCGGATGCTATGGATTATAGCGGAATCCGGTAAGTTAGAAAAGAAAAAGGTTCGACGCAACCTCGTTGGAGCAAGAAGTTTGGAGGGTTTAGGTACATCGGGTAGATTAGGCTTGGAGGGTCTATTACTGTTCATGTATCCCAACTACATTTTCTAGTGGATTATTGACCGCTTGGAGGGCGGTGGAGAGGTTTTACGCCGAGGGCTTCGGTTTCCTTTTCGATAACACATCATGTGTTGTCCTTGTTTTTACATTTCTCTTCCCTTTATCTTTGCCTTTTATTTTCTGCTGTGGATGTGTTTTTAATTGGCTTAGATTGTTTACCAATTCTGTTTATAGTTTTTGTTCATTTTCCGCACACTAGTTGTTTGACATAAAGCTTAAATTGGTTATTTTGTAATTGGGGGTCTAAACGTTCAAGGGTGTTTTATACACTATTTGAACTTTCACATTAACATACAATGATGAGATGCAATGTGTTTGACTGATATATCTAAAATTAAATCATGAAGTGAGCTTTATGAATCTACTCTTTTTAGAACAAGAGGAAACTTTGAAAAAGACTGCATTCTAAATATGTTTTTTTATTTAGGAAGAAAACAATAAGTTGAATGGAAAAATCCAGATCTGTCTTCATTACGAAAGGAAAGCATAAGATTTAATAAGAAAAATCCAGATATGTTTTTTATTATTGAGAAAACATGAGTTTTGATAGAAAAATTTCAAATATGTTTTTTTATTATTTAGAAAACATGAGTTTTGATAGAGAAATTTCAGATCTGTTTTTTATTATTTAGAAAACATAAATTTTGATAGAAAATTTTCAGATCTGCATTTTATTATTTAGAAGGCATAAATTTTGATAGAAAAAAATTCAAATCTGTTTTTTATTATTTAGAAATAATGAGTTTTGATGAAAATTTTCAAATCTGTTTTTTTATTATTTAGAAAACATGAGTTTTGATAGAAAAATTTCAAATCTATTTTTTATTATTGTTTAGAAAACATGAATTTTGATGAAAGAGATATAGATTCACAATGGAGACTTCATAAATTATCTTAGATCTATTATGATGCATGAATCACGCAAACACATGAATATTAGTCATAAAATATGAAAGGAAGACATGAATAATCATGGATTTATATGCAAACAAACATGTGAATTAAAAGATCATGGAATTTTTTATGATGAAACAAAGATTTAGAATCATATAAAAAATTACTTTTCACATATTGACATGGAAAGTATAGCTAGATACACATGCTCATAAAAGGAAAGAACACTCAAACATGCATATTAAATATTAATAAAGGAGTAAAAGTGATACATGCATCAATTACATGAACAAATTCTGCAGGGGAATTACTTTAGAGTTAGAGAGAGTGAATATCTCAAAGTCCTAAAGAATTATCACTTAACAAGAAAGAAAATCTTAAAGTCAGACTTCCAGAGTTTCTTTAATGTTAAGGGGTAGAGGGGTGTTGAATTTTAGATTTTCTCCTCTATTTATAGAGGTGTGTTTGCTTAAAAAATAAGTTAGGGTTGCTTAGAAAATCAACAAATACGAATTAGGTCAGGTATTATCCCTAAAAAATCGAATATGATGAGTCTAGACCTGAACTAATTGCATCTGGGCCCAATTTACAACCTATGCCAATCAGCACTATGGAAGTGCCGATTGGCACTACTTAGTGCTCGAGCCAATTTCCTTTTCTTGTAAATTTTGGACTCTTTTTTGGGTGTTTTTCTGAGCCAAGAATCGTACTTGGATGTACTTTGAATTTGTATTCTTAATAAAACCCATTTAAACTTGATAATTAAATCTTTAAAAATAATTATCTTAGAGATAATTATCTTAAAAACTTAATCATAAATCTAATTCAACATTATTAGATTATTCCTTTTATTTCTATGCAACCAAACTTATTTTTAATCAAAACCACCAACCAATCACATAAATTTATTTAATTAATTAATTATTGACAAATCAAAATTAATTTCAACTAGTCGCTAACCCTTGCGATGCACGGGATAGTTAAATAGAAATTAAATATATTTATTTTGTTCAAGGTATTGACTTGAAAATATATGAAAATAAAAATAATTTGTTCAAAATAAAAGTTCACATAAAAATAAAAATAAACACAGAACTTGTAGAAACCTAAAACAACATAATTTCAAAAGATCACAAAAGTAATACATGTAAAATTTCATAAACTTAGAAGAGTAGGTGTTATCTATGCTAGTTAAACGTTACTTTTATGAACACCACCACAAATTGAATATTTCTTTTATGAACACTTAGAAAATCTATCATTGTACATGGACAATTTTCCATTTGTGTAGTCTATATTTCTATGGTTTATGAACTGGTTCTACAACTGTGCATGTGAAACTCATGAGATGTTTGTCTTCTTGTCCTCATTTCCTCCATGAAAGCAGGATCATAATTTAATTATCTACTTTTTGTCAATGCTAAATCAAATCTTTTGTACCTCTAGGAATATCAGCAACCCCTTCAATTCGAAAAACAATTCCAGTAATTTAAAGCAAAATCATCAACACCCTTTTAAAATGATTGGAATGTGTAAACCACTTTTAAATTAGAATCTATATTTGCTTAAAGGATTAGACAATGGTGTTTTTTCTCCAAAAATTTGTTACATATTTTCAAAAAGTCAATTCTTAATGCATATGATGTTGTTAAGAGTCACCAATCACCAGATATGTTAGTAGTATAGTGTAAAATTTTGAGAGAATGACCATAAGAGATCCCATTCATGCAATCTAATAATGTTGTAAAAATTTAAATATTTTTGCTTTCTTTCGCTAACAATGTAATTTATTTGAGATTCTAATTTGAACTTGATTTCCTTCAGCAACCAAATAGAATTTTTTTTTGGGGGGGGGGGGGGGGGGAGAGAGAGAGAGAGAAAAAAAAAAAAAATGAAGCCCAAACAGCTATATAAAGAAGATGCCCAAATCCCAACCAAACTAAATAAAAACCTAAAACTATATGTATTCTACTGCTACACTTTCTTAGTAACCAAACATAAATCATTATTAAAAAAATTGCAATGGCACAAAAAGAGAGAAGGTTTAAAAGAAATCTCATATAATATGTGAAGGTACTCATCAAAATCCACTGGTAGTCCATGTAGAGAATACTTGTAGTCAACAACATTGCAAGGCTGCAAGCAATCTACTATACAGATTAAGATCATTCCCCAAGAAAATTTTTTATCTAAAATGAGAGAGAGGAATGGGAAGGGACATAAATCATAAATTTGAACATCTTGTTTGGACTACATGATCCATATTATTAATTTAAAATTTCAAAGTTTCCTGGCTTTCATATGAAAGGTGTTAGAGCCACACATCAAGGAAGTTAGGATTTTAAACATAATAAAGAATTGTATCAATGTACTACCATCTCTATCAAAATTTTAAGGAGAAAATATATTAAAATATATTGATAAAAAATAATATATACATATATATATATATATATATATCAACTTTATAATTGATGTAACGGTTTCTCTAATGTCAAAGTGAAAAAATAATATTCAGTACTAAAACAACTCAAAGATAAGAAAAGAAAAAATCTCATTCCTAAATAGCATTTACTTAATACATTATATCATCCATACCATCTGGTCACCACTTCCATTATGGGTTATCATCTCTAACCACCCTTGAGATTTTGTGGTTGTCTATGCTTCTTGCCTAACACAGAATTTTGTTTACCACCATTAAACAAACTTCACAACTTTGCAGATAATTCTTGTCATCTTTAGAGATCTTAAACCAATAATTTTCATTGCAGAAACCAAAATACACACTCAGTTGTTCCATCACTATAAACTATACAACAAACTGAGCTATAGCAAATCTCGGTAACACAAAATCTCATAAAGGATGTAAAAGCATATTCCATAAGGTAAAAAACAAAAAAATTTAGTACATGTTTTCTTAAAGAATACAATCATATGAAACTTGAAAGCAAGTTCAAAGAATAGGTGTAGCAAATTTTAGTACATGTTTTCAGCATCTCCTCCCCTCTAGGGAGTTCCCTTCTTTTTATATCCCTTTTCAAGGCATCCTAACCCTCCACTTGTATGTCAAGGGGCCTTTCCCAGGATACTTGTCCCATCAAGATTCTGCTGAAGGTGGTAGAAAGTGGTTGTTAGCTATGGAATGACTATTCAAGGGTCATTTCCACATTAATGCAGCTGATAAGTTTGGTGTAAAGCATTGAATGCGGAGGTGGGATGTATATCCTTCAGAAAGCTTCCCCCCACCATCCTTGTTCCCATTATTGTCCTTTCTCCTCTCCCTGGGCCTTCGTAAGATACTAACTACCCTGATTCTACTTCTATCCTCGAGTAGGTGAAATCCTCGGAGCTTATTTACCCCTTCAGGCCTAGACTATGCAAGCTACTCCAAGATCTAATCCTCTTCGGTCCTCGAAAATTTGCAGATTCTGGCAACGTTTTGCAAATTCTGGAAAATTTTACCACTAACCAAATCAACCCAACCAACACCCAAACCCGAAACCAACTTAACCGATTGATGTCAGCCATCGATTTCGAGTCCCTCCACCTGATGCTAGCAGGTCAAGTCTGGGTTAGGTCCAAAACCGACCCTACCCGACCTGACCTGTGGATAGGCCTAGGTACATATAATGGGATATATTTTAGGGGAATAAGTGTAAAATAAGATATAGTTTGTGGGATAAAGTGTAATTTCCCCAACTATTTAAGCTTATATAAAAGGATTAATAAAATTTTTGTAAAATTTAATAAGTAATAATAAATAAATTAATAATAAAAGGATTAGATGAAGAATTTGAATCCTAATCAAGTTAGGATTTTTATCAATAATAATAAATGGATTAAATGAAGAATTTGAATCCTAATCAACTTAGGAATTTTATTAGCATTAAATGAAGAATTTAAATCCTATATCAATAATAAAATAAATGAAGAATTTGAATCCTAATCAAGTTAGGATTTTTATTATATAAAAGACAATAACACACTATTTTTATTTTTTAAAAATTACTGCAATTTGGTGGTACAGCCACTTATGCGGCTTCTAAACCCAAATTTTATTATATAGTGTACTATATATATATATATATATAGTCATATAGATTAGAGATTATGTATCATTATTATAATATAAATTAGATATTAGATTTAATATGTAATATATTCATACATATTTTATTTATGTTTTTTTAATGCCAAAATTGAATACGTTTCTTTAACCTTAAACCCGAATAAGGAAGAATTTAACTAAATCAACGGAAAGCCCCAAGTTGCCAAAAGACCGAGTAATGCACGGTTAGTTTCTCTTCTTTGACATTACACGCAATCAACGGTCATCTAATGCTCTCAATATTTTGAACCGGATATTTCTGAACCTTCTTGGGCTTTGGCCCATTTTGAGCCTCTGTTTACCTTCTATTTATTTTCCTTTTTTATTTTATTTTTTTATTTTTTAGCTCTCCTTTGGGGTAGCTCGTACTTCGTACTCTGAAAATTATGTAAATATTAAGTTAAGAGCACGGAAATCGTTTATTACAAAACATTTGTGCAATCTGAAGTCATTGAATTCAGCCACTTGCTTTGGTTAATCAGTGGAGTGCGATCCTTCATTCTTCACCAGGTAAGTTTTTTATTCATTTTTTTGTCCTCTTTGTATTATTACAGATTTAAAAAAAAAAAAAAAAAAAGAAGATTATTCTTAGAAACCCAAGTGATTCCCATAGAAAAATACAATCAACCTTTATGATACAATGCAACATGGATGCAAAACAGGAGCAAGAAATCATTAGCCTATTCTTCAAAGCCTTTGGTTGAATGATTAGTTTTGGCCATTTTACATACATGTGGCAAGTGGAACTTGTTGATGACACGTTGAATTTGCATGTTCATTCTGTTTCTGATTTAATATTTTCCATGAATGGACACCACTATGAAATTTTTTAGTATTGGGCTCAATTTCGTGTTGTGAATATTTTCATTCATTTCTGCAATTTCTCTTCTTCCTTGTAAATCAATGCAACAAAAGTAAACATTAATGACCATATTCATTATTCAGGTTGTTACTCACAGCATATATGGAAGAACCTGCTAAAGAAACAAATCATGAAATTGAGATGATGCAAGAAGAGAGAGAAAATGATGATTGCAATCCTAAACAACTGCCGAACACATCTTTTCTATCTGAGCTGAACCTCTTAATGGTGTTATTTTCAGCATTTTCTTTACTTGATGATGAAAGATTAAATTACATAGAGAGCAAAGGCAAAAATGCAAAAGACCAAGAAGCTAAAGTTTGCATATCAAGAATACACAGCAACAGACGCGAAGTAAATGAAGTCAAGCTCATGAAGCCATCAGCACCTAGGATTCACACAACCATACGCGATTCCAGGTACAATTTTGGATGTCTTTCACAAAGATTCTACAAATTTACATCAGAGTACTTTACTCTCTGTAGCAAACAAAGCTGCAATTTTCTTGTCATCCAATATCAAGATATTAATTATGTCTTCCTCTTGCTATATGTTCAGGCATGGCAGAAGAATGTAACAGAAAATGTTTAAGGCATGGCAGAAGAACGTAACAGAAAATGTCTACCAAGAAAGGAATGCCGGTCACCAGGAGAAAAAAGAATGCAAAGATCTGACTCAGGATCTCTATTTGTACTGTGTATGACCATCGGTAAAAGCAAACCGCAAAATGTTATAAAAATTTTTGCTCCATTAAGTTCTTTTGTATATTTTTAATCAAATAACTATTACATTATCCTTATTATTTTATTTTAAATAAAAAGCTTAAATGATAAATAAGTTTCAAATTCTGGAATAATAACTCCAGATTTTCACCAAAGGAGTGACACATACATGTTGGCACCAGCTAACCTCTAAACAAAAATAACTACAGGTGAAAGGTTATTGGAATCTTCCTTTTGCAATGAACAAGGGAGAATTTAGTGACCATCTTTCAGACACTTAGAATCTAAAATTAACTATAAACTCAACAGGTTTCTTGCACAGCAACTCATCAGTAGTTCTTATTCTACCTTTTAGATAGTTCAAACTCATCAAATAAAATCACACAACATACAAGAATAGTTCTCAACTTCTCATTCCATCCCCTCTGCTTGTAAACTTTTCTATTCATCTTCATCCACAATTAGGCCCCATTTGGAACATCTACATTTAAGTTACCTTTTGACTTTTGTCTACAAATAAATTTGTTTTGCATCTGAGACCTTGCTTTTGGACTTTGGATCCTCTACAACAAAGTCATTCAGTCGAATGACACCTCTTTTAATGGCTAGAAAAAATGGAACTGTGACTAGTACTTCAAAAGGTTATCTTTTTTGTTTAACATTAATATCTGATTTTTTTTTTTTTTTCAACCTCTTCCTCTCTCGACCCACTCTTTGTTTCTAATTCATAGCTGTCCTGTTAGTGCATTTGGTTCTGCTTCTGCTAAAGCTGTGAATAATATGTTATTAAATTTGTGAATATTGCAATTGAAAAAAAAAGTTGTGAATACTGTGTTGTGTGGTATTAAATTTGCATCACAGTCGCTCTCTAAACTTCAATTCTTCTGTATGTGTATGATCATACGCATTATGTATGGTAACTTTTCAGGAACTTTATGCATGTAAATGAAGGAATGAGGAAGGCCCTAGTACCACTGATCCAGATGAAAATGCTTGAACGAATAGCTAACATGCTTTAGAATGCTCATCATAATTGATTTTCCCAGATGGAAAATCTTTTGTAAAATTAGTTGGACCATGAGTTAGATAAATTTCGTGAGAATTTGTAAAATTATATTGTCTTCTTACAATTTTTTTTGGCTGAAAGACTTTTCCAAGTACTATAATTACACAAACTTCAATTAGAGAATTAATTTTTTCCATCATTTTTTTTTTTTGATAAATAGAGAATTAATTTTTTCCATCATTAAACAAAATGTTATTTATAAGCATAATAACTTCTCAAAAAAATAAAAACAACTTTGTAAAAAAAAAAATGTCATTAAAAAGAATAACATTAAGGTAGAAGTTATAATCAAACCAGTAGAGAATCTAAATGGGGGATAAAAAACTATCTACAACTAGAATGGATCCACTTGAGAGAGAGAGAGAGAGAGAACCCACTCAGGAACATGTCATTGCAAATATTCTCAAGAAAAAAAAAAAAAAAAGCTCTCTTAGCTCTTATGGAAGGCATGCAAATGTGTTCTTGCATTGTCAAAACATTTATTGACACAGCATATCAATGGGAAGCTGAAAGCTACAGCATATTCATAGGGAAACATAGAAAGGAAAACAGGGGAAAACAAATTATAAATACAGGCTCAAACGTGCTTCTAACTCATTCCTGGAATAACCAGGAGGAAGAAATTACCTAGTTTACCGTCTCTCTATCCCCTTGCCTACAAAAATAGCAGACTTGTCCAATAATTATCATTGAGTTCCCTGCACTTCAGTCTGATATTCTGATCTCAACTCCCAGAATGTCCTTCACCACCTCGTATGTCACAAATGCAATTGCTATAGATGGGACTACCTGAATAAATAAGACAGGCAGTACATCAAACAATGTCCTTAATGCCGTGAATGATATGTTCATTAAACATTAATGGATGATTTATCATTTTTATCAACCAACTAAAGGATATGAATCTTTTTCAACAACATTTAAATGACTTGATTTGAAAGGAAAAAAGTCTATGGACACCTGTAAGCACCAAGCAGAAAAGGGAGATTGGAGGTGATACTGATTGAATGCTAATCTCAGAGGACTACTGATTGAGTACATTTGAGTAATTCTGGAACCAATTTGGAATATTTAAGAGCTGAATACACTAGAACATGCTTTTACAGATCCTAAAAAGAATACAATTCTGAGGCTCTGAAGGACCAGCGTTAATGTACAACTGCTGTTCACTTTAGATTCTGAACATGGAACCATAGAAATTTACACACCTCTACAAAGACCCAAATTCAAGACTGGAGAATAAATACATCCACATAAAAGGCATATATGCATTACTTCAGGCCCACATATGGATGCACCTTATGTTAGACATCCTTGGGCCAGAAACAGAAGGATGGTTCTAAATCACCTCATTTGCAAAAATTCAGGAGCACTCTCTCTTATAACAAGTTCAAAGCATCAAACCCTATCAAATATTTCAAAACCTCTTAAGTGACCCAGTATTAGAGGCATAACCCATACATCATGGATACTTGGCTTGCCAGCCAAATAAAAGGTCTGCAAGACACAGGAATTTATAAGATGTAGAGGCTTTTTTTTTTCTCCCTTCTGGCCAGCAGGATTACAGCCCTGAATCTTGATGTTTATCTGTTTCTATAAAAGGTGAAACAATCCCCCCAGCATAGGGAATTATAACAATTTCCTCATCCAGGTGTGTCTAAAATATGAAATTTGATCATACAGACAAATTTTACTCGGAAAGTGTCAACTGTCAAACTAGATAAACCTAAGGGTACTCCCTACATTTCAAAAGACAGAGACCGCAGGTAATATAAGGGGACTGACCTTAACAGAATTGGGGACCAAGCCCTTGTACAATGCACCAAAGCCCTCATGTCGAACGGTTTTCCTGAATGCATCAATCATACCAGTGTATTCAAGCGGGGCTGCACTCCTCCCATCACCAGTGATAACAGAAGCAGCATTATTCCACCCCACCATCTGCATTCGTCGACGTATGACATCAAGAGGATAAGCAACAGTTTGTCCAACAGTGCCAGCAGCAGCTCCACATGCCAGCCGTGTTGTCACACTCAGCTCAGAGTCTTCAATTAGTCCAAACGGTTTAGCTTTAACCAACCAATCCTTTAGAGATTCATACACAGCAAAGTTGAGACCCACATATGGAATCTGTAAGCATCAAATGGAGAATATAAGTCAGCTAAGTTTTGAGATTTATCCCACCAAAGCATTTATGTGTGTGCGCATGTCCACATGCATGTCTGTGTGAAAATTACACAATAGTTAAACCACGAAAGATCTAAACAAAGATCATAGTTAAAAGTGCAGAATATATTGAAACTTCTACAAGGATTCTATCCAGCCTTCTCTTTCTCTCTCTGTACATGCTTTCTTTTTCATTCTTAACAAAGCATAAATATTCCTCCACTAATCCCATTGATGCCTTCTACCATATTCAAACAAAAAGCAAGATAATCTGAGATCCAAAATTCAAATCAGGGCTTACAGATGAATGTGGCATGTTGTGATATGAAGCTCTACAAACTTATATTCTAATGTGAGGATGAAAATTGTCTATTCCAACAATTTGAATAAGAGCCGTAGGCAGATGAAACATGTGGCCTTCTTAATTAGTTATATTATTTAGTAATTATTTTTATGACTAAAAATTAGCATAAGGATTAGGGTATACTTTAAAATATTTATTTACTAAATAATTAAGATATCCATGTCATATTGTACCCCAATAATGACATGTTGCTGTGTTTGTATTGTATATTGTATCCATATCAGTGCTTCCTAGAGAGGCCCTATTTAAAAACTAAAAACACAATAATCAACCAAGATAATCAGACTCAAGTAAGATACACCCCACTTGGTCATGTAAGGCCAAAAATTCCCACGTAACAAGGATCTTTATTGTTCTCCTTTTGAAAAAGAGATTAAATTCAGCAAGGATGTTGTGTAAATCCCATGTTTTATCCATCCAATGCCAACATGCCACATCACCTTATCACATATTTAAAAATAAGCACAACCACACCCAATCAATACTAATACCCATATATAAATCCAACCAAATTAGGAGTTTATTAAGATGTTATTAAGTATGGTAGAATGTATTGAATTCTAAGTAAAATGCTGATATGACAATCTCTTATTGATTGGTGTGAAACATAGGTTTTACACCCCATCCTTACCAAATTCAGACTCTTTGAAAAAAGTACGAAATAATATTGAAGGCAAATTCTCGACAAGCACAAGGTCAACATAATTATTAAGACAACCATGCTTTTAGCTGCACATGGCTGAAGCTATTATTAAACTGGTAGAGTAACATATTAAAAATGAAAAAATAAACAAGATATTACTTACAACTCCAATAACAGAAGGAAGCCATCCCTTGTACAATGCCCGTGGGCCTTCTTCCCGGAGCACGGTTGATAGAGCATGGAACATTCCTCTATACCGATAAGGAGAATTCTCTGTCTGCAAATATAAGACCAATGAAAATTTTAAATATTTAAACTGCTAATCAACTGTGCACAAATCCCTGATGAATGATAATTACCAAAAAAACCCTTAAATGAAATGAAGACATTATTCTTCCAGAAACATATTTGCTTTAATCTATTGGGGTTAGAAGACTAAGTACCTGTACAGTTAGCCGGCCCCGTACCATGTCCATTGGGTAAGTTGCAGACATGGCAATTATTCCAGCACATGCCCCAGCCCCAAGACGCAAAAGAGGAGTGAGCTGAGCATCCTCTGCAGAAAACAAGAAAGGTGCATTAGATAACCCATATGTCCTCTATCAACTCTTTCTAAATCCTACGACACACAAAATGAAGTTCATCTAAGTTGTTTTATGACCATGTCTTACTAACAAAGTTCATGTTGGCATAAATTTATCATTTTCCACTTTTAATACTAGAAGCAGGTGCAAAGCAAGATATCCCAATAAATTTGGTAAATTGCTAACACACAAAGGACTCGTGAAAGTATAAAAACAAATCTGGTCACAAGTACTATTTAGTCTAAGAGAAGATTAGCAAGACCTTATTTGACCTAATAAGAATGTGTCAAAACTTTAAACCCAAATCATAGTGCAGTACCAATCCACATCACAAAGGGAACACAACTAACAGGCAACATGAAAATTGCTAAAATTGCACAATTGAAAGGTATGCAATAACACTAGATGAAAAGGAATGAAGTAATATGTCAATGCAAATGATACAAGAAGAGCCTCATGAGAGTAGATTTGCAATGAGAAAATTATGATTACATCAAAGAAGAAATAGAAGTTTCAACCTCCCACAAGCCATACACGCTCATTGTGCTTGAAAGATGAGAAACCAAAAGAGTGAAAAAAGCTCAATCAAAGAATATAATAAGAAAAAAATAAATAAATAATCATCTTTCATTCCTTATTTACCACGGAATACTTGAAAGCTAAAAGTCCAAAATATAATACACAGCTATGCCAGAACAAATAACTAGTTTTAGTTGTCACTGCAGGCAGTGGAGGAGCCAAATGTAGACCAGAACGGCCATGGCTACCCCAAAAATTTTGAAAATTTTGTAAAATATTAAGCCTTTAGGAAAAATAGCACTTGGCCTCCTCAAATAAAATTTGTAGAGTAGTTGATGCGGGAGACGCAAGAAGATTATTATTTATGTTTGCAAGTCAATTGTATTTTTATGTTTTAGGTCCTATTAGTTTATTGGGCTATTAGTATGTTAATTTGGAAGCAAGGTTATTTTTGTAATAAGGCAATTAGGGTTTCTTAGCTAATTAGAACTAGGGTTTAGCAATCCTTTATAAGCAACCTATTGTACTCCTTTAGGAAGTAGTTGATATTTTGATGAATGAAAAAATGGTCGTTTGGCCTTTTTTTGGTCTAGTGCTGTGACTCCAAGTCTACCCTTGGTGCTGACTTTAAGCAAGGCCTAGGTGCTGACTCCTAGGTCATATCCCTTTATTTAATTGTTGTTTCAATTTTGTTCTAGTTGTCCTACCTTAGTTTTGGTATTAGAGTAAACACCGATTTGTTGAAGTATCACCGCAGGAAAGAATCAGAAAAAATCACACCCCCCAAAAAAAAATTTCCCATCACTGCCGTGTCTTTCACCACTAGAAAGTTGTCTGTCATTTTCCTGCTTAGTACCAAAAAGCTGCCCTATAGTTGTACTACCCATCAAAAGGCTAGACTAGATATTCATGCCAACCAAAGACTCCAATCCAAAATCCCACAATCAAGTCTCCAAATCCCTTGCAACCGCAAATACAGAGAGGAGAAATAAGAGCTTATTGCTGCAATCGTGCCACACTACCACCAACAAACCACCACGTTCAAATCGGGTCAAATCCTTTCAGAATAGTTGCTACACATGCCACCACCACCACCTCCATGAGCCGTCGCTTCAACTGGTTGTCCTCACCATCACCTTTTTCCGCGCCGCCATGATTTCAATTTTGCCCAGTGTCATGAAGCCACAATCTAATCAGACTCCATCGTTCAAATGTCATGAGGTAACCCACTAGCCTTGTCTAAACCCATTCTCTTTATTTTTTAAACCATCAAGCTAACCCAACCCACTTTTATAACCCAGACCCTTACCTAATCTGGCCCATTTGTTAACAAGCCCAAAGCCCACATTTTACAACATCGGTTTTCTTTTAAAAAAAAAATAATAATAATAATACAAGACCCAGCCCACGAAATCCAAACTTGTCAACCAACCCAGTACCAGCAACTATTTGAGAGAATAGTCTTGGAAGCCTATTCCAACGATCTGTCCAGAGAACATCATAGCAACCTAGGTTCTTGTTCCAACTTCCAACTATTTTAGAGAATCATGGTAATATCAAAAGCACCTTATTTTGATGATTGTAAAACTAATCCACGGGATTTTGTCAACTGGATGAATGGGATGGAGCAATTCTTTGAGCAAGCAAATTTTGCAGATAACAAAAAGGTTAGGTATGCAAAGTTGAAGTTAAAAGGTGGAGCACAAATGTTTTGGGAGAATTTTGAATATTTCCACTATCTAAAGTATGAACCTGCCATTAATGTGTAGGAAGATATGAAAGAAAAGCTTTGTGATGAGTATTTGTCATCATACTTTCGAGCTAAGTATCTACCACAATCTCAGTGTGGTAGATACTTAAAGGAATTATCTGAAAAGCTCATGAAGGATGTTCAAAACATGGTTGCTCAGATAAAGCAAATGAAGACTAAAACCGATTCAATAGGGAAACCAAGGATAATTGATCACAATGAAATTATTGCTGCCCCCATAGAAGACAACATTGATGATGATATGTTGGTAGTGGAGAAACCTCAACTGACACCAAAGCCTAATGTTGACAAAGATGTACAAGCCTCGGCAAGTGTTGCTTTAACATGCGTGCAAGGAAACAAATCTATTGAAGAGCAACAAGGTGAAGAGATGGTTTCTAAAGAGAGTATTATGTTAGAGGGTACACATAATGTGATATTGGAAGCTAATGAATCTGCTTTTAATCAGCCTTCCATGGTGTATGAAGACAAACAATTTCCTAAAGTGGAGAGTGGATAACATGGTGCTTCCAATGGTTCAAGATAAAATTATGTTGATTCCACATATTGATTTTGTTATTCCAGAAGAGTTTGACATGATGGAATTCAAGATTTTTCTCCTAGGGTGATTCCAGACTTGAAGCAAGTGTTACTTGTCAGTATCCTAATCCTTCAACACTTTAGAACTCAAGGTTGAGTTTTCTCCAACTAGAGGAGAATGATGCGGAAGACGCAAGAAAATTACTATTTAGTATTATTTATGTTTGCAAGTCAATTATATTTTTATGTTTTAGGTCCTATTAGTATTTTAATTTGGAAACAAGGTTATTTCTGTAATAAGGCAATTAGGGTTTCCTAGCCAATTAGAACTAGGGTTTAGCAATCCTTTATAAGCAACCTATTATACTCATTGAGGAAATAGTTGATATTTTGATGAATGAAAAAAATGGCTGTTTGGTCTCTCTTTGGTATTCCAGGTCTACCATAGGTGCCGACTCCTAGTGGTTTCCCCACTTGGTGCTAACTCCAAGCAAGGCCTAGGTGCTGACTCCTACGTCATATTCCTTTTATTTTATTGTTATTTTAATTTTGTTCTGGTTGTCCTGTGTCAGTAGTAATAAAATAGGACATGTCACGAGATGACAAAGTATGATTTTGGATAGGATAGAGTAGTGAAAAAAAATACATGTGGTTGACTCTAATTAGTCTGTTGGGGAACCATAACAAACCCAACTTTTTGGGATTAAAGCTTGGTTGTTGTTGTTGTCTATATTCTTGTTAGATTAAGCATATTTATAGACAACGCCCAAAAAATATTAACACATAAAATCCGCTTCAAATATGTCAAGTGATGATATATCTGAAAGGAAATAGGAAAATATAAAAGGATGTAAATTTAGCATAAAATCTTTTGTGTAAAATATTATGATTCCTCTCCAACTTTGACTCCTTTCTTATTATGCCATTTAGTTTTGTTTTTATCACACTATTTAATATTGAATTAATCACAATCTTAAGTCCAATTTGCTATAAATAAATTTTTGAAATTTTTTTTTGTATATATATATATATTTGATAGGTAAGAAAGTAATATTATTGAAAATAAAGAGAAAAAAGAATACAAAGTGTTCACGATAATGAACAAGGAACAACACAAAAACAAAGAAACAAAGGAATCAAGAAACTAACCTAAGAGACAAAAGAAATTCAGTAAGGGAAGAACAATCCGAGAGAACCCAACACCCTAACCAATCAAAAAGAGTCCGCTAGCTTGAGCCAAAGAATTCACAGTATCCTCGAAAAGTACACCGATTACATTCCGTCCAAATAATCCACAACAAACAACCTAGAACCAAATTCCAACTATCAGAATTATGTTTCCCAAGCCATTGCTATCAACTAAATAATAAGTCAGTAGCAGAAACCTGGCATGACTCAATGGATCCCAAACAGTCGAAGCATATGCACCCACAAAGAATGAGCTAATGGACAAAAAAAATAAGAAGGTGATCCACAGATTCCTCATTACAACAACACATACAACACCAATTTGCCAAGGGGCAACCTAGAAGCATAAGATTATTCAATGTAAGAATCTGGCCATAAGCTGCTGTCCACTTAAAAAAGGCCACCCTTTTAGGAATCTTTACGTTCCAAATACCCTTCCATAGGAAAAAGGAAGTAGAAGCCACCCAAATCTTATGGTAGAAAGACCGAGTATCAAACTTCCCACTACCATTAATGCCCCAACAAAGACTGTCGCTTCCAACACCCCTAGGAATCTGAGATTGAATCAAGTGAAGAAAGGAGAAAGAAGCCGCTAACTCCCAATCATTGAACTCCCTAAAAAATGAGTTCCACACTCTAACATTACCACCCACTGGAAGACACAAAACATCCTAAATACAAGCTTTCCTTATTGGCTGAACAAGCAAACAACTCAAGGTAAAGAACTCTGAGAGAATTATCCCCAATCCACTTATCATGCCAAAAAAGAATACGAGAACCATCACCCACCACAAAATACAAGTGCTTAGAAAAACTCACCCACCCTTCACTAATGCTTCACCATAAACCACACCCATGGGCCCTTCTACAAACTATAGTACTCCACCCCCCTTTCCCCTTCCCATATTTCATGGTAGTAACCCTCCGCCAAAGATGACTACCTTCATGACCATACCCCTAAAGTCATTTCCCTAATAAAGCCTGATTAAAAAGACACCACTTTCCGAATCCCTAATCCACCGAACTCAAGAGGTAAGCAAACATTTTTCCCAAGCCACCAAAGGGTATTTGAAACACTCCTCTGAGGATCCCCACAAAACATTTCTTTGAATACTTTTTAATCTAGCAGTCACGGCTTTAGGGACAATGAAAAGAGAAAGATAATAAGTCGGAAGACTTGAAAGGGTACTTTTCAACAAAATGAGCCTACCTCCCTTTGATAAATAAGGTCTCTTCCAACCCGAAAGCTTTTTCTCCATCCTCTCCAAAATAGGATTCCAGATAGATGTTGTCTTATACGAAGTACCCAAAGGAATATCCAAATATTTCATAGGCAAACTACCCACCCTGCATCGAAGAATATTAGCCAAATGTGAATGTTACTCACCTCTCCAATAGAGGCAATCTCACTTTTCCCCACATTCACCTTCAAACCAGTAAAATCCTGAAAAGAAGACAGCCAACCTAATCGAAAGCAACAGCTCCCTAGAAGCATTGCAAAAAAGAATAGCATCATCAGCAAAGAGAAGGTGGGAAATATGAATACCAGTAGAGTTAACAGAACCCACAAGAAAGCCCAAAATAAAACCACCATCCTCAGTTTTCTTCAAAATCCTACTTAGAACCCCCATGATCAAAAGGAAGAGAAGAGGAGACAATGAGTCACGTTGTCTTAGACCTCAAGAACTTCCAAAGAAACTAGCAGGAGAACCATTCACTAACATTGAAAAGCAGACAATAGTGACACAGGCCTTTAACCAACTCCTCCATCGTACCCCAAACCGCGTCCTATCCAAAAGATAAAACAAGACATCCAAATTCACAAGATCATAGGCTTTTCAATGTCTAACTTGCACACTACACCCGGTGTATGACTCTTCAATCTACTATCAAGACACTCATTAGCACCACACCCGGTGTACAAATCTTCAATCTACTATCAAGACACTCATTAACAATAAGCAGAGAATCCAAAATTTGTCTACCACCCTCAAAAGAATTTTGGGACTAAAAAATGAGTTTTTCCAGCACCATCCTTAAATTGTTTGCCAACACCTTTGATAACAACTTGTACCCACTAAACTGATAGACTGAAAATCTTTAATATTCAGCGCATTATTTTTCTTAGAAATTAAGCCCTCGTTTGAGAGGAGGGAATGGAATGGAAATGAATAAAAAGAAAAATTTTAGAATATTCTTCCCTTCCTTTGTTTGGGAGTTTTAATGGAGGGAATGAAAAGTTCATTTCCTTGTTTTGGAGTTTAAATAAGAAGGAATGGAAAATGTAGGATGGGACGCTTATTCCTCTATATTCCCTTAAAACCTCAAATTTTCATTCTCTCCAAAATTGGGAGGAATGAAACGGAATGAAATTAAATATAATAAATTTTTTACTAAAACTCCTAAAATACCTCTTATATTCAACCCTTTATTTTAAAATAAGGGTCTAATAGTAATATTTTCATAAAATGATTTCATTCAATTCCCTCCATGTTACTCTCAGACAAGATTACTTAAATTCTATTCATTTTCATATCTTTATTTTAAAATATCCAATTAAGGTTACTTAATTTCATTCCATTCCATTCCCTGGCTTAAATACATTCCATTCTTTTCCATTCCTTTGCTTAAATACATTCATTTCCATTCCCTTGTTTAAATACATTCCATTTCATTTCATTCCCTTATGAACTCCCAAATGAAGCCTAAGGATAGGAAAGAAGCATTCAAAGACCATTCAAACTCTGAATTCCTATGAAAGTGATCAAAGAAGGCCATAACATCCTTATTCTTTTCCACTACACTCCAACATTTATGAAAAAAGAAATAGTGAAGTCATCAGGACCTGGGGCCTTATCACCTTCCATCTCCTTTAAGAACTTGGATCACCTCCTCTTTAGAAAAATCTCTCTCAAGAGAAAGCCTCTCATCCTCCTCAATACTAGCCAATTCCAAACCATACATAGTAAGATGCCATGTGTCTGTCTTCGTGTACAAATCCTAATTAAACTAAACCACCTTAGAATGCATAACTATCTCATCCTCATATGGAACACCATCCACCTCTAAACCTCTAATATGATTAGTTCTTCTGTGAGAGCTCGCTACCTGGTGAAAGAAACAAGTATTATTATCACCCTCCTTCACAAACAGAACCTGAGACTTTTGTCTCCAAAAAATTTCCTCCAAAGAAGCTAAATGAGCAATATCACCTTTAATCAAAGTACGACAAGTTTGTTCCTCATGCATGAGGCCCAAAAAATCTTCTCTAGCATCCAAACTTATAAGTTCAAATTAAAGGCTCTTCTTCCTAAATGCTAGGTCCCCAAATTCCACTTCTTTAAATCATCTTTAAAAGCTTTTAATTTTCAAGCCAAAATAAAAACTTGAATAGCCCAAGAAACAATACCCACCCCACATTTGCCAAACTATCTCCACAAAACACTCATCTTTCAACCGCATATTTTCGAATTTAAGAGCATTGCGACCTTTACTAACACCACCAACTTCCACCAAAAGTGGACAATGATCAGAAACCACTCGAGGGAGTACCTTTGAGACACATTCTGGAAATGATCTACCCAATCCACCGAAACCAGAGTCCTGTCAATTCTTGACATACAGTCTGTCCCAGAGTCTCTAAACCATGTGAAATACACCCATTCAAGGGGTAAATCTACAAGATAATTGGCCTCAATAAAGTCTGAGAAAGCAAACATAGCCAGGCTAAAAGACTCACAACCAAATGTCTTACTCGGATACCGAATATTATTAAAATCCCCAATCAAACCCCATGCCTTGTTCCACCTAGCACGCACCCTAGCAAGCTCCTCCCACAGAGTACCCTGTAGACTATGATCATTAGGACCATAAAAACCAATACAAGCCCAAACAAAATCATCCACAACCCCCTTCAATAAAGCATTAACAAAAAACTGACCTATAATATGTGATTTGAGAAAAATATATATACACTTACATAATTATCTTTCCGGTCTAAAAAAATTAAAAAATTAAAACATAAGAAGAATGGAGGTTGAAAAAGAATGGATCCGAGTTTGATTTTCATTCCTAATACAATGCTTTGGGGGGTTCCACTTCTATCCTTTTCCCCTAGAATGGCATCTAGAGAGTGAAGGCCTCATGAAGGCTCTCCTTTTTCACTAGAGATTCCATTTCCAAGGTTTATAGAGTCCTTGTATTTTTGTAATTTTTTAGTATACTTTGTGTTATTGTACATGAAGTATTCTTTTTTAATAAAATTATTCTTACCTTCCCTGCCGCCCTAGCAAAAAAAAAAAAAAACATAAAAAGAATATTTTAAATTATTCTACAATTTTTTTTCCTTAAGGCATCCCAAAATAATATTCCAAGAACAATGGAGGAAAGTGGAATGATCAAGTAATTCTAAATCACGTGATTCTAATAAACACAATAGCAAAACACATAGGGTGTGATTAGAAAATAGTCAAAATTTGAGGAATGTACATACATTTTACTATATTATGCATTGTATTTATTTAAATATTATACAAAACAGATTATTTTATAAGAATAAGAATATATTGTGCACATTTTAGTAAAGCAATATGTCATATAGTTGATGCAAAGAGTAAAGAATTTGGGAAAAAAGAAGATTAAATACTAGAAGATAAAAGAATTGGGGTCTAGTTGCAATGTGGGGCTTTCTTGACAACATTTATAGGCTACTTTAATTATTATTGAGTTTTCTATTAAGGCTGTGTTTGGTTCGTGTAAAAACATTTCCGGAAAATATTTCATTTTCCGAAAATGCTATTTTCCGGAAAGGAAAATGTTTCCATGTGTTTGGTTGCATTTCAAAAAATTTTCTGGTGTTTGGAAAAGAAGGAAAAGACAAATCCAGAAAAACATAAGCCACAACCCAGAAAAAAAAAAATCATCAACGACGACAAATCCAATTCGACGACCGCGCCGTCGATCGCGATTGACGGCGCGATCTCACGAAGGCGAGATCGTGCTTCACGAGATCGCGATGGCGCGATCTCGTGAAGCGTCGATCACGATCTCGTGAAGCACTGCGCCGATATCTCGGCGCGGTGCTTCGCGAGATCGCGATCTCGGATCTTCCTCTCTCGCGCGGTGGTCGTCGGTTCTTCCTCTCTCGCGCGCGGTTGTCGAACTGGATCGCAATCTCGGTCGCAGTTGTCGGTTCTTCCTCTCTCGCGCGCTTGCTCTCTCTCTCTCTCTCTCTCTCTCTCTCTCTCTTTCCGGAAATACTTTGAAGTGAAAATGAAAGTGTAAAATGATTTCCGTAGTCAAAGCCATTTTTTTTCGGTCAACGGAAATCAATTTCCGGAAAATAGAATTTTCCGAACCAACCAAACACCCCCCATTTCTGGAAAAGCATTTCCGGAAGTGATTTTCACCCAAAACAAACACACCCGAAGTTTCTTTAGGTTAAAAAGGCTTCTGATTCAGTTATAATAAAATTTTGCGAAAACACGATTCCTTGGTAATTTTCAAAGGCTCCCTATTTGGTTTTGAAGCATAAAGAATTACACAACACATGAATGTGACAAAATGAGGCTAAAGATGGACACACCATTGCCAGTTTGCTGCTGATACATATACAAGATTCCCCTGTCATAAAATAATAAGGGAAACATATTAATCAATTGTCTTCACTAGTTCAACATGAAAACATGACTAATATAATTGTGTAGAGTAGGAGAGTGGAAGCTTGACCGTCTCTTCTTTCCCAGAGATACATAGATGAAAAAAGGTTTAAACATGTAAATGAATATTTTATTCAGTCTTATCATTAAAGTTCAAAGGATTTATGCTTCATCTCATGTTATCCCTATTTCAAAGTGACAAGACACATAATATGAAGTAGCTGAACAGACTGAAATAGTTTCTGTCCTTTTGAATGTCTGATAAGATTTGGCATTACACATACAATCAGCACCTTCACACATGACAGCAGCATGTTTAGAATCAACAGTAAAGTCAACCAAACTCAAAAAACCACACTCCCAAACAATTCAATTTGGCTGAAGAACATGATTCATAAACATGGCCAGGTCATATCATAAACGTGCTTCATAAAAACAACACTAATGCTCTTTCATTTCTTTCTTTCAATTTGTTTTTATATATTCTTTGATCTAACTTTTAAGAGCTTTATGCATACAAGAAACGTGACTGCCTTTTTAAAGGTTAATTTCATCCCATCACCTTTTTAGTTATAATCTTTATTTTTTTTAATAAGTGCCTTTTTAGATATAATCTACTTGTCTTTTATATTATTTAAGTTTTCGAAAACATAATATAAGATTACTTTCTTCATAAACAAAAGGCTGTGTTGCTGAGAACCCATAATATAGACAAGCAGAAGGGCGGGGGGGGGGGGGGGGGGGGGGGGGGGAACCAAATTAAATCATTTGTTGAAATTTAAAAACTGTAATGCTATTGAGAAAAGGTCCAAATAAATATTAAACTCAAATGATCAGTAAGTTCTATAAATTTTTATGAAAATAATTTAGTCATACTTCATAAACTGTCTTAAAAAAAATGCATAGATCTTAATAATCTTATTGGCAACGATAAGAATAGGGTAAGGTTTAGTGTTCAGAGTGAGAAGAAGATAACTAATTTGCATTTGCATTTGTTTTTATTGGTAAGTTACACACACACCCAGTGAGTCTCACCCTCCATCTTACGCTTACAGGGGGAGGGAGTGCTATTTGAGCTAGAGCTCATTAGCACACTCCACCAATCTTGGCAACATCACGAAATTTAAATTATAAAATTGAACAACAAATTAAAGGCCAGGAACATAGATTGCAAGAAGAAAATTTTACTTTGAAGCCTGCTCATAGCTGAAGAACTTGACTGCAGAGTTTGGGACAATACGTGCACAGTTAGTACCATTTCCTTTGAACAGTCCACGAAAACCCTCAGTTCTCCATATATATTTCAAGCCTTGAATTGTTCCATTGTATTTTATGTTATGGGGATTCTGGACCTGTACATTACAAAAGCTAATTAACATGTCATGAATTTTGATATATTAGTTGGTGTGTCTCTGCATATATTAACAAGTATGAAGTATTCAATTGTGATTGAGAGAGGGAAAATTATTAATTGAATACAAACCAACCTGTAGCAGTATCTTCAACCTTTCCAATGGAGCAACAGCTGTGCGTGACCTGCATTGACATGAAACTTTTCAATCAATATAAAATGAAAATGGCAGTACCATGAAATGCAAATGGGAAAGAAATTCACAGCATGGTCTTGCAGCCATCAATCAGCTATGCTAATAGGAATATTTCCACTACAAGTTCAAAGTTAGTGATTTTCTTTTTATATAGAGAGAGATAAGTTATACACTCACACACACAATGGGTCTTGAACCCACTACCCCACCCAACACTTGCATGGGGGAGGAGGGGTTAGTTGAGCTAGAGCTCATTGGCCAAAATTAGCAATACCATAGTTATGGAGGAAACAGAGTTTTTCTGGCCGTCATCTCTTATGGAAATTTAAGGTCCTTGGCAGAGTTAGAAAAAACATTTGCAAACTATGGACAAAGTTTTCCGGTATAAAAGAATCATATTCTAAAAAAATCAAACCTATAGATCACATTATTCCAATTCCAGTGCCCCAATACACATTTTCTAAAACATCAAGTGAACAATCTATAAAAACAACTACACAACTCATGCTTAAATTTACTATAAACACATTAAAGACACCTTCTTCTTTTTTGTGATTTTATATACATTATAATCAATCTCTATTAGAAACACCAGAAAATATCACAAACACAAAAAAATTTCAAGTCTTGAAGCAATGAGTCCGTTACTTATAGACCTTTGCTTCATATTGTTTATATAAATTACAGAATACAATATCCAAATAAAATTACTTTTTTATTTTTTTTTCATTTCTTTCTTATTTCATCATTCTCAATCAATAACCAATCAAAATATTATATATCCAGTTTAGGAGAATAAATATATTCAATGTCTTTTTCTCAGCAACCAAACAGCAATTTTTCGTTTCCATTTCCATTTTCGTTTCGGCTAAGAGTAAAAATAAAATTCATATAATCGAAGAAGAAGAAGATGGAACTGACAATCCTCCGGCGACTCCACCAGCAACGAGAGACTTGCAAATACTGAGAACAGCTTGGCTGCGAGCCTTCACGACGCCTTCTCTCGCAAGCTTCGCCTCCTCCGCTAAGTTCACGATGGTCGACACCGCCGATTCGCTAGTCTTCACGTCCTCCGAAGCCATTTTCTACGGACTAGTGAGAGCAAACCAAAGTTTTCGCCTGATCTCGGCCTCGTCGATATGAATCGGGTCGGATCTCCGGCGATAACACCGAAATGCGAGACTCTCTCTACTACTGTACCGTACTGTGCGGTACTGTGTGAAAGTTGCAGAGAGTGTGGTAGTGACGGCTGCTGCAGCAGAAAAAAGAGCTTAGTATGATGTGATGAGGGCTTTGCTTTTCTCTTTCACTATTCTTGGGATTTGCCTATTACTATTAGACGCCGTTTGTTTGCGTTTGGGACGTGCGGCACGCGCTTTTTTTGGAGATTGTGTTGTACGCGCGCGATATGTGGTTAGTTAGAGCGAGAGTGTAGTGTAGTGTTCCTTCCGTTGCATCAATGCTGAGTTGATGTGTCGCTGCTGCATTCGGTGAACACGTTTTTGGGGGAAGAAGGGGTTTGGTGGGGGGGGTTTTGCGGTTTTTTTTTTTTTTTTTTTTTTTTTTTGGAAAAAAAAGACAATGAACCTTTACTAAGTAGTTCCAGCAAAATCAACTTAGATGACAGATAAACAATGCGGTGGAGCACTTTCTATTTACACAACAAAATTAGAGATATGTTTAGAGCATCTCCAATGGTGTAGCTAAATGCATAAAAATCTCTATAATAGAAAATGATACCATAAAAATAGTCTCCAATGGACTCTCTATACCCAAAATTTTTTTTGGCTCATGAACAGTAGCTCATCAAGTCTGATGGGTTACTGTTCATTCTTCAAATGTTTTTTTTTTTTTCTATTATAATAATCAGGTATTGAATAAAAAAATGTTGGAAGATGTATAATTGTTAAAAAAAGAATAAATAATGAATGAAGAAATAATATTTAAATGAGATAAAGAATCTGTTGAAAAGTGTATTTGAAAAAATGGGTAACTAAAAGGTAAAAGTCACTATTTATTCTCCAAATAGTACAAAAATTTGATGAATCTGCTGAAGATACTCTTAGTATACTAGCAAGCCTGTGAGCAACCTTATTGCCTTCTCTCTTCACATGAGAGCAATGTAATTGATTATAAATACTAGAACAACGATGCACATCAGTAAGCAAAGCTCCACTGTAGGACAACACCTCTACACTCTCCCCTAACCTTTTCATAAGAATTTGTGAGTCTCCCTCTAGGACAACAACTCTAATACCAATATCAAAAGCAAATTGAAGGGCCTTACACGCAACTACTGTTTCAACCTCTTCTGCAAAATATGCTTGACGAAGTTGCTATGACATGGAAGCAAGAACGTTGCCAGCACTGTCACGAACAATAACACCAATTCCCGATGTGTTTGTCTCCAAAAAATTAGCTCCGTCGAAGTTTATCTTCACCACATTTGCCTATGGAGGCTACCAATGAACCTGAGGCTGCGGAGAGCAAGGTCGAGGTAAAGGATTTATGTCCAGGAACTCAACCAATCTTCCTTCACACTCTTGCGCCAACTGATGCAGATTACAACAAGGCTGTTGTTGTCGTGTTTAATTCCTTTGAGTCTCGCCTAGACCGTTATTGCAAATAGTTCAAGCTTATGGTGCTCCTTCATAATCCACGAAAGTAACTCCTTAAAGTCTAGAAATTGTGTGGATGTTCTGCATGCCCATTGCTCAGAGTCCAACCAAACCACATCAAGCATTGGACACGAACAAAGAACATGGAAAGTATGTTCATCAGCTTCACGACATCTATCATAGTAGGGGTCTTCGATGACTATTCGACACACTAAGTTCAGCTTGTTGGCAGTGAGTTTCGACAAGCTCTCCAGATAAAATTCTTCACCTTATTTGGAACATGTAGAGACCAAATCCTTTTCCAAAGGCTTTTATCCAACCCCTCGCCATCATCTGAAACTACCAGCTTTGCCTCCTCCTTCAGAAACGATATTTGGATTTACATGTGTAAATTCCATCCTTTGCCCAAGGCCAAAAAATTATATCCTCAAATTCAGCTTGTGCAAGAGGGATTGATTTTATTAATTCAGCTTCTTGTGGGGCAAAAAAGCCATCAATCATCCCATGGTTCCATTGCCTTTGTTCTGCCTCTATTAAAATATCCACTGTTGCATCCTCCGTTGAAGGGAGTGGAGGTGATGACAGCAAAGGTGGATTTTTTCTTGGCAACTAGTGATGTTGCCAAATTTTGACAGATTTCCCATTCCCTATCCACCACCTTGAACCCTTGAGAAGCACATCCCTACCTTGCAAAATACTTCTCCAAGCATAGGAACCCGATCTTAAATCCTTCGCCTCCATGATTGAGCAATTGGGGAAAAATCTTGCCTTGAAAACCTTGTAGAAAAGAGAGTTTGTATTTTTTTTTTTATAATCTCCATGCTTGTTTTGCCAACAAGGAGTCATTAAATAAAGCCAAATCTCTAAGCCCCAATCCCTCCACTGATTTTGAATTTGTTAACACTTCCCACTTCACCCAATGAATTTTTCACTGATCTCCACGGTGGCCCCAAAATTTTTTTTTTTTATCAAGGCTTCAATATCATTGCATAAACCCAACGAGAGCTTAAAACAACCGTAGTAAAAGTTGGAATAGCTTGGATGACGGATTTTAGAAGCACTTCCCTACCTGTTTGAGACAACAATTTCCCTTCACAACACTACAGCTTCCTCCAATTTTTTTTCTTTTATAAAATTAAAGCTCTCTTTTTTCCTCCTCCCCGCCAAAGAAGGCAAGCCAAGGTATTTTTCATGCTCAGTGATTTCTTGAAGTCCCATGGCAAATTTGATTGCTTGCTTTACAATATCTGGAGTGGCTTTGCTAAAAAAAATGGTTGTCTTATTTCTGTTAACTTTTTGAAGTAGACCTACAAAACAGAAGACTATCATCTGCAAATAACAGATGGGTTAGTTCAGGTCCTCCTCTACACAATGAAAATCCTTTTATATCACCCCCTCCTTGCTGCACTATTAATGAGTCCATGCAACCCTTCTATGCAAAGGAGAAACGAAAAACAAGAAAGTAGGTCTCCTTGCCTGATTCCTCACAAAGGATACACCAACCCCTTCGGTTCCTCATTGATTAAGACGGAATAAGATACCGTCCTAACACACTCCATCATTAGGCCAATCCCTTTTTCACAAAAACCCATTTTTCTCATCAAATTTTCAAGAAAAGACCATTCCACCCGATCATAAGCTTTATTCATATCAAGCTTGAGAGCCATAAAGCCATTATCTCTAGATTTATAATTTTCATACTATGAAGGGTCTCAAAAGCCACCAGGATATTATCAGTAATGAGATGGTCCTTAATAAAAGTAGATTGGTGTTCAGTGATGATTGTGTGTAACAGCTTCTTCAATCTATTAGCTAGAACTTTTGAAAAAATCTTATACAACACATTGCACAGGCTAATAGGTTGATACTTAGTAATATACTCTAGATTTTTTATTTTCGGAATGAGAGAAATAAAAGTATGGTTAACAGGATGAGGCAATGTACCTGAATTTAGCCAGGAAAGGATGGAGCTAATAACATCCTGATTCACTGTTTGCCAAAAGTGTTGGTAAAACAACGGAGGCATGCCATTAGGACCTGGTGCCTTAAGCGGGGCCATTTGTTTCAGAGCTGCTACAACTTCATGTTCCATGAATTCTCCACTTAGCAATTGATTCATCTCTTCAGTTATGACCTATGGTATATGATCCAACGTAGTGGCCTGATTTACTGGAGTGGAAGTGGATAACAAATTTTGGTAGTACTTTAGAATAACAGATTCTATATCTTCCGGATTTTGCTGCCAAGAATTATGATCATCCCTTATGCCTCCAATAATATTTTTCCTATGTCTCTGGGTTGCTTTAGTATGGAGAAATTTTGTATAGCTATCGCCATTAGACAGCCAAAGAACACGTGATCGCTGTTTCCACATCTGGGCTTCTCTATCTAAGAGAATATTTATCTCATGCTTTAGTTCTCTGACCCGAAAATTTAGTCCACTACTCATTGCTTCCATTTCAACTTGAACCAACATCTTCCGCTTCCTTTCTAATTCCAATCTAACATTCCCAAAAATATTTCAATTCCACCAAGCCAAATCTTTCCCACACCTTTCCACCTTTTTAATAATAGCACTATCACCTATTTCACTAATTGAGGAACACTAAGAAGCTTCAATTGTCTTTCCACAACGATTATCTGAAAGACACATCTCCTCAAACTTGAAGCACTTTTCCTTGGTGGAGTTTCTAGGCCTGACAAATTTATGAATAATGGAACATGATTTGATGAATCACAACGAAGGTGGTGAACACGTGACCCTAGAAATCTTTGGAACTAAGCATTATTTGCCAAACCTCTATCCAGTCTTTCCCAGATTGACCATCCATCTTCAAAGTGTCTACTCCAAGTGAATTTAGGACCGACAAATCCAAGGTCTATAAATCCACACTCATTTAGCACATCTTTGAACAACTGCATTTGATTATTGGATCGGATTGCTCCTCCCAATTTTTCATCTTGTCGTACTAATTCATTAAAATCCCCTGCATAAAGCCATGGGGTATTTGGGTGGTGGTTTAACCTACGTAAACTGTCCCAAGCTTCACAATCTTGCTGTTTCTAGTTCACCATAAAAACCTGTAAATCTCCATTCCTGCTCAGTATTCTTGTCAATACATACATCAACATAATACTTAGACAAATCTTCCACTGTTAAATTAATTGATGCTTTCCAAAAGAGAACAAGACCACCCCCACGGCCTTCCTTAGGAACCAACCATTTTTTATCAAAATCAATATCCTGCAATACTCGATCTAGCCTTGCTTCATCTATAAGTGTTTCGGCTATAAACACTACAGAGGGATCTTTTGCCCAGATAATATCTCCAAGCTCCTTCCTTATACGTAGGTTCCCAAGCCCACAATAGTTCCAAACAATGAGATTCATGATTCTTGGTATGGCTGGTTACCAGCCTCCGCCAATGGTAAAATTGAGACTCCATCCTCCCTTACAACCTGCTTCTTGCATGGTAATTCAGAAAGATCACCAATCTGTGAAAAACTCTCTTCTCAACACTTTTGGTTCCTGTGTTGCCCTCCCCTCTTTTCTTTGCTTTTTTTGTGTTTCATTCTTTGTGTCTTTCCTTGCCACTCGGGTCCACTTACATTGAAATTGTGGTGACTTGTCTTGCTCCTGCTTCTTACGTGACTTACTAATGGCATCTTGGGAAATATTGCTATATTTAGCTGGGTCTTTAATAGGATCAAATTTACTCAGCTCAGAACCAATCCCATTAATTTTGGCACCAAATAAATCAGGTGAGGATACGGTTCCTTGATTTTTGGAGTAATGAATCCCCAAAATCAATTGCTTGATTGAAAAATCACTAATTAGACCATCTCTGTATTCCCATACGTTATGTGTTACTTTTCCCGACTCCATGGTAACGGTTTCATCCCTTAATTGCTGGTAAGTGACCTGACTTGGACTGTCCTAATTGTTGAACTTCGCCGGATCGGAATCAGGAATCGGGGCGTCATTATTCATCACCACTAGTTCAGCCTACTCTCTGTCTCACGATGAACATACTTCAATGATGAGCCTAGTTTGGATTTATAGAATCCTGGAACAGAGATGACAGTCTTCCTTGACGGGGCAAACAGTGCCACATGGAGACTTGGACCAAATTGTTTTTGATCCTTAATTAAACTGCCTTCACTCTAACCATAGATTGCAATCCCTATCATCGTGTTCTAGATGACCACACCAGTTTCCTCCCTCAGTTTATGTAGGATTAGTGGAATGAATTACCTGGCCAAGGGCTTCACATATTTTTTCAGCAGCTTTTACATTCATAAAATGATACGACAACCCATGGACTTGCACCCAAAACAGTGTCTTATTGAAACTGAGTTCTTCCACCGCCTTACTTTTATCATAACATTGCATGATCACAAGGTGTTTGTCAAAACTCCAAGGTTCAGCACTTAGCACCTTATCAACATCAACGGCATTGTCAAAGAAGAATAGAATTTTATGCTCTTTGACATTATGGACCTGAAACCCATTTTGTAATTGCCAAAGAGGAGTAAACGTTCTTGCTATTTGTGGGTACCCAAAATATGGTTGTTGGGCTCAACCTCTACTTGGGCTCACAATTTGTTTGTATTGTGGGCTTTGGGTTTCCTATTATGGGTGGTCCTATGCTCGGCAACCTAAGTACACTCCTGTTTCCTCCAACTCTTCTCTTTACCTCAGGGTATCACTCCCTTTCTTCCTCAAAATAATTGTTCTCTTCCCCCTCTCTGTTCTCTCCAAAATTGCCAACCTCCTTTTTCTCATTCTCTTCTCCTATTTATAGGCTAGGGTAAGTGGAGGAGTTATGATTACTCCCCCTTACTAGTGCGAATGGGGATCCAATTCTATCATCTCAAAGTGGACGCTCCTTCGAGAAGGTGGAAGTGGCATTGGAACTAATTCCTACTTTCAAAAGTCTTCTCGGCAGTGATGTTCTCAAAGGCACTATTGGGCAACTGAGTGTAAGGTGTCTCTAAGTAATAACTCTCCTGACCAGGTCAGAAGTGATTGGGGGGTTTGCTGGAGGTATTCAAGCTAGCGCGGTCTTATTTTAGCTCTTGGGCCCAAATTGGGTCTTGAGGTGTCCAGGTCGAGGCTAAAGGTCCGAAGTAGGGATGAAAGGTGGGTTGGGCTGCCATGTCAGGTCCCTAGGCCCAATGGGCCTAGGGCCCTGGTGCCCGTACAATAGCCCCCCTTTAATTCGTGCCCGGCTACCGAGAGCGAATCAAGGACAATCTGCGTGGTGCTGGTAACTCCTCAGGAAGCCCAACCATCAGCTACTAAATGGACGAGATAATCATTAATGCTTTCTCAAAAGGAGCGCTATGCCGGCCTGTTATATCTAACTGACGTCATAATCTGACGGTTCGTAGCCTAAGCTCACGCGTGTGGCAGTTACAGGCAGAATCCAAAAGGGTTTTTCCCGCCTCTTTCATTAAATGCCTTCACTCCTATAAATAGTTTCCACAGTTTGTTCATTTCACTCTTTGCATCCTCTCTCCTTCGATTTCCTCTCTGTCGAGCATATTCCTCATGTGCGTAAAACACTTCATTCTAGATCACTTCCTAGAGCCTAAAGTAAGTTCTCTTTACTCCTCCCTTTTCTTTCAATTTTTCTTCATTCTAGAATTTAGGAATGGGATATTCTCACCTCCTTGCGTCTGAGGCAGCCTTGGCTGATTTTAGAGCAGCCTTTGGCGTTCCTAGAGACATTGATATCGCCTATTGTCATGAAGGCGATATTGCTCTCCATAGACATTCCAATCCCAATGTAGCGTTCTTTCCTTTAATGTCCATTCTTGAGGGTGGGATTAGATTCCTTGTGGACCCTCTGATCATAGGTACCCTTAGGTTTTATGGCTTTTGCCCCGACCAACTCCCCCCCCCTCCCAATTTTTACCGAGTTGTGAGTTGTGTAAGTAGACTAAACCAAATACACGGGTTGCAATTAAACCACCACGACATCAACTTTATGTATAGTCTATGCGGAAACATTAGGTCCGACTATTATTTAAAAACTAGAGACATGCGAGTACGGCTTATATCATGCCTGCTTGATTCCAACAGAAACTCAGTAGGAGAGTTTGTCCGGGTGAGTGGTAATTGGCTTGCCGATGAGCTCCCCTGTTCGCTATCACCGCGCGATGTCTGTTGGTACCGAGCATCTGTACTTTTTTTCTTTTTAATTGTGTTTATCCTTGATTATTTTGCCCAAGTAGGCACTAACCAGCTTTTGTTTTGTTTTGATGCAGAAAGCAAAAGGTTCAGGCCAGATCTTAGAGTAGTGCACGCAAGAGACTTGAATTTCATACTCCAGTTAGAAAAATTCGTGCACACCGATGGGCAACTCCAAGCATTTCATTTGATCCTCAGCTGCAACCTTGTTTATACCACCTGGCAGCCTTTCGAGTCAGCTTTGTTGGTAGATAGCCCGCTGCTATCATATATTGACATCTGGCACGCCAACTTCCTGCTACCTTCCTTGACAGTTGGTGAAGCTCGGGACCTAGGCCCTAAATATATCACTGCAGAAGATCTTGCACCGGTGAAAGACGAATCAGCAGAACGCATGTCTGGAAGCCCCAAAGTCCACGTGCCTGTTGAGGAGCTTGAAGCTTTAGTGCAAGTTACTGAGCCGACAACAGCTGAATCCGTACAGTCCTCGGGAGCCAAATCCGATTTTGGCAAAGAAGAAATGGTGACGAGACGTGCACTAACAGTTGACCGGTTCATGCCTGGTGCCCGATCAGTAGCCCGACAGCAAGAACCCCAAGGTAAGGATCCGAATTCCCCTCCTCCTCCTCTCTTCGGCCACTCTTGGAAGAGGCAACACACAACCGAGAAACCCGCTGCCAATGCAGGGGACATGCCATCAAGGACCCCTCTCGAGCCTCTAGTGGGCTTACTATCCGAGAATCCTATGGTGATGCCCAGCCAACCTTACAGGTCAGGTCTTACGTTGCCTCCTCTTCACATTAGGAGCCTGGCTGGCGGCCCACCTACACACTCGGTGGTGAGCCATTGCCAGTAATTGCGAGTGTAAGGGTGTGGGCATAAGGAGAAGAGGGGCGAGTGGCCCAAAGTTTAGGCCATGGACTGCTGCTACCCGAAGACATCCATTTCTTCTCGAGTGCGGATGATGAATCGCTGGCCAAGTGCTTACAGTGGCATACTATAGTGGTAACACATCTTCCTACTCTTCTTCCATTTACTATGAAGTGTGCATGTTCTCCTTTTTCTTTACAGTTGTGGCTTTTATGTAATCATGTTGTGTAATTGACCCATTTTATTGATGGGAGGTTGAAGGAGGCTACTAAGGATGCCGAACGAGAGAAGGCCCTCAAGGATGTAGCAGAGGCCACGACGAAGGACCAGAAAAAGGCTGTCGAGGTTGTTGAGAAGAAGGAGCAAGCATCGGAGAAGGCTTAGGCATTGGCAGAAAAAGGGAGGGCGGAGCTGGAGATAAAGCTCGGAGGGACCGAGCTTAAGCTGGTGGAGGCAAAGAGCTTGAATCTCGCACAAGCTGACGAGATTGCCAACCTGAAGGCGGCTTTGGAGGCTTGTGAGAACAAGTGGTATAATGAAGGCTTTGTTGATGCGGAAAATTCCATGGAGCCTGTCATCCGCCAAGCTCAGAGGCTCGCGTTCAGGGAAGGATGGCTGGCCGCCCTGCAAGCTGAGGGGGTTCTTGAGGATTCTCCATTACCCGGACCCCGCTCCCCCCATCCAAAATTCCCCAAATAACGATAAGGAAGAAGAAACAGCCAGCATGAGGGAGCTGGTGCAGGAAATTGACTCCACGTGGAGTTAGTTGACCTGGAAGTCACCAGTGGCCTCCGTGTTGGCGATCACCCTAAGGGCGCTCAAACCCAGCCTCCCACAATAGCTCAGCCACCTGAAGATATATCCGGCCAACATACTGGAGATGCAGCCTTTCTCCCGCCCACCGATCCTGCCGTTTGATACTTATGTCTTTAACTTGTTTTTTATTTTTTATCTGTGTTTACTTTTCTTTTATTTGTTTGGTTTGCCTAGAGTCACCGGGTTGTGGTGACGGAACAATGGTTTAACTCTTACTTTACTAAGTTTTATTTCCTGATAGTCATCGGATTGTAGTGACAAAACATTGGTTTAATCTTTATTTGCTTTCTTTAATTGTGTTTATGAATGTTTGCTACTAAGTTATTATTTCAGTCATTTTCTTTGATTGTCTTTCTCTTTTATATATACACATATTCCAAATGACCGGATAGTTTAATCCCAGTTGGCCTTTGATCGGTGATTAAAACTACTTTCTTATTTATCTTCAAAAGGCCGAGTAATATCCAGGCATGCATAGTGGCTGAGACCGACCTGGAAGAGATCACCTGTGTCTAGAAAGAATTGGCTCATCGGCGATAATAACTAAATTTGACATACGTTTACTCTAGGAAAATGTAGGGTAATTACCTTCCCCGTGATGTGGGTTGTATCCGAGAGATTGGTTTCAACCCCCAGAATAATTCGATGTAATCTCTATGTGTTCGATGATTAGAATAGAGCTGGGAAGCTTGCTTCTATTCTTGGAGTAACTCAATGTAAAGTTCCCGCCTGTCCGGTGATGAAGATCTAACCGGGAAGTATATTGTTGTTAGATAAAATTTAAAATTAGGTTTCCACCTGCCCGGTGACTGAGATCGAACCGAGAAGCACGTTTTTGTCCTTAGAAAAAATGTGAAATTAGGTTTCCACTTGCTCGGTGATTGAGATCGAACCGGGAAGCAGGTTTCTATCCTTGGATAAAATGTGCAATCAAGTTTCCACCTGCCCGTGATTGAGATCAAACCGGGAAGCAAGTTTGTGTCCTTGGATAAAATATGCAATTAGGTTTTCACTTGCCTGGTGATTGAGATCGAACCGGGAACAAGTTTCTGTCCTTAGATAAAATTTAAGATTAGGTTTCCCCTTGTCTAGTGATGAATATTGACTCGGGAACAGGTTGCTGTCCTTAGAATGATTTGCCTTTGTACTCTTTGCGTACGTTGGCCAGGGCTAATGGGTTAATGGCAATGGAATTATAATCGTAAGTACACCTGCATGGATAAACATCACTGTTGTATTAATCAATAATATGCACACACCACATTACACTCAATTCGTACCCCCGCGTATTGATAGTCAGTGGTAAAATTTCTTCAGATTGTGGTAATTCCATGGCCAGGGAAGCGGTCCCTCGTCCAAGTCCTCCAGATAGTATACCCCCGCGCCAGCGATGGCGATAACTTTATAGGGCCCTTCCCAGGTTGGGGCTAACTTCCCCGCATTCCAGTTATATTGCCGGGCAAGCTACTGCTGATACTCAGCTAGCCATATAGTTGCTGACTCTCGGCACTTCTCTAGCAAATCCAAATGCTTCACCATCAATTCGTTATTCGGGGCAGGGGCAAACCTTGTAACCCGTGTGCTACATAGGTTTATCTCGATTGGTATGACGGCCTCTACCCCGTAAGTTAGGGAGAATGGGGTTTCTTCCATGGACCTTCTAGGGGTTGTTCAGTATGCCCATAGAACGTTTGGCAGCTCCTTAGCCCACTTACCCTTCGTTCCTTCAAATCTTTTCTTTAATCCGTTCATGATTGTTTTGTTGATGGCTTCAGCCTGGCCATTGCTTTGAGGGTAGGCCGGGATCTGGCACCCCAAATCTTGTGATTATATTTCTCCACACAAACTTCTTAACATCTACATCCCGAATATTAGCCAATGCCTCGACGTCCGTCCATTTGGTGAAGTAATCCATAGCTAATAGAATAAACCTTCGATTGCTCGTGGCCCAAGGGAACAGGCTAAGAAAGTCCAACCCCTACTGTGCGAAGGGCCAGGGGCTGCTGACCCAGTTTAGATAACCTGCTAGTTGGTGGATCAGCGGGTTGTGCTTTTGGCACTGTCCTTCTGCATTTGTGGCCACCAGAACCCTTGGGTCATCGCTCGGTGTGCCAATGATTGTCCCCCTACATGACTGCCATACACCCCCTTGCGTAGATCAGCCAAGAGCTCATTAACTTTCTCAGGGCATAAGCATAAAAGATATGCCCCCCCAAAAGGCCTTTGGTACAGTTTGCGGTCTGCTGATAACCAGTACCAAGCGGCAACCCGATGTACCCTGCTAGCCTCATTTTCATCATTCGGAAATCCATCTTCGGCTAAAAAGTCAATAATCAGGTCCATCCAACATGGCTCTGACGTTATTACCACCGAAACACCTGTCGCGGCATTGATACTTCGTTCCGCTATACTCCACCTTGATTATCTGAGGTACCTCCTTCGTCATCGATGATGCTAATGTGGTTAGAGAGTCTGCATGTCGATTTTGCCCCCGGGCCACTTGGATCACTTTTGCCTTTAGAAACTGATTCATAACCCGCCTCACCATTCACAAGTACTCCTTCATCCAGGAATCTCAAGCTTCAAAACTGCCCTGCACTTGACTAACCACCAATTGGGAATCCGAGTAAATTTCTACTTCCCGTGCACCCAAATCTAGAGCGGCTCTCAATCCGGCAAGGAGGCTTCATACTTGGCTTCATTGTTGGAAGCCCTAAACCCCAACCTGAAAGAATGTTCCAACCTTATCCCTTCTGGAGTGATGATAACAATCCTGGCCCTATCCCCCATTACACTGGACGCACTATCCACAAATACCTTCCATGTTTAGATATCCACATGACAAATCACTTCAACGTCCTTCCTCGGGGAAAATTCCGCAACAAAATCGACTAATACCTAGCCCTTCACTGAACTTCTTGGTCTATACCTAATGTCAAAAGAACCGAGTCGAATCCCCCATTTAGCTAACTGACCCATGAAATCAGATCTCTTCAGCAAGGATTGCAAAGGATATTTAGTAAGCACATAAATGGTGTGGGCTTGGAAATAATGGGGCAGCTTCTGTATAGCGTGTACAAGGGCTAACACCAACTTCTCTAGTGGTAAGTACCTCATCTCGGCGTCGACCAGGGTTTTACTGACGTAGTATATTGGCTGTTGTACTCCTTGGTCTCTCAGAAGCAAGGCACTTACGGTGTGCTTGGATACTGAGAGATACATGAATAAATCCTCCTCGGGTTTTGGGGCTATCAACATAAGTGCTCACACCAAATATTCTTTCAGTTCCTGAAAGGCTCTTTCACACTCTTCACTCCATTGGAATCCCTACCACTTCTTCAAAAGCTAGTAAAATGGATGGCAGCGGTCGGCGAACTTGGAAATGAACCAATTAAGGACAGCTAACATGCCAGTCAGTACTTGGACTTCCTTTGGATTGCTCAGTGGTTTAAGGCGTTTCACTGCTTCAATCTGGTCGAGATTGACTTTTATTCCTTTATTAGTGATCAAATACCCTAGGAACTTGCCAGCCCCCACTCTGAAAGCACACTTATCAGCATTGAGACGTAGCCTATGCTGTCGAAGTACTTCAAACACCCCTTTGAGATTATCAATGTGCTGCATTTCCTGTTTGCTTTTCACCACCATATCATTAATGTACACCTCAATTGTACACCTAATCTTGTCCCTAAACATTCTCGTCATCATACGTTGATATGTGGCCCCGGCGTTCTTTAACCCGAATGGCATCACGAATCCTTTGGACACAGATCCTTTGGACACACTTGGTTTAGGTTAGTAAAGTCAACATAGACCCTACATTTACCGTTCTTATTTTTTACCACCACGGTATTTGCGAGCCACTCCAGGAAGAAAATCTCCTTTGTAGTCCCGGCTTCCTTCAACCTCTTGACCTCTTACCTTGCTCCTTAGTTGATCTCCTTGGCTTCTGCTTCTTGGGAGGGTACAAGAGATCCACGTTGAGCTTGTGAACTATGAACTCGGGGTCCACCCAAGGTACCTCATACGGGCTCCAAGTGAACATGTTTACGTTCTGTACAAGAAACAACAACATTTCTACCCTCTCTTTGTCCTTCACACTTGCTCTAATCAGAAAACTCCTGTCGTCATCTGGCAATATCTTCACTCTTACCAGGTCCTAGGCACAGTTGGCCCCCACTTCCTCTTGGGTTCTTGTAATTGCTATGAGGGAGTCTCCTCGGTTGACTCCTTTTGCTTGATTCCTCGGTCAACTGCGGCCACCAAGCACTGCTTGGCCACTTGTTGATTGCCCCTTACTACGACAATTCCCTGCTCAGTGCAGAACTTGACCTTTACATGTAGGGTGGATGGTACAGCCCCTATGGTATGAATCCACGGCTTTCCAAGGATCGCAATGTACGGGGAGAAAGAAGCGACCACTATGAACGTTACCATCACCTCCTTACCTTCCATATTCACAGGAAGCGAGATCTGCCCTTCTAGGATCACCATATGGCCGTCAAACCCCATCAAGGGTGTATCGTACCTGGAGAGATCTTCATTCTTCAGGTTGAGACCTTTGAACAGGTCGGGATACATCACCTCGGCACCACTCCCCTGATCTATCAACACTCTCTTTACTATGAAACCATTTATTCGAGCTGCAACCACCAAGGCATCATCATGTGGTTGAATCATGCCCTCCAAATCATCATCATTAAAGGCAATGGGCTGTCGAGTGTGCTTCAATTTCTTCTCGGAGGGCTGCTCACTCGTGCTGCCTTCCGCCGATACCACAGCCAGCACCGCCTCCTCTTAGACACTTGAAAGCCCTTTGGAGCAGTGTGGATGACTTCTATTACCCCCAAAGGGGGAGGGAGAGGATTCCCGCAGGGCTGAGCACCCTACCCGGCTTCCTGATTCCTAGGGTCCACCACAAACTCTTTTAAATACCCCGCCTTCACTAACTGCTCCAAATGATCTTTTAACACTCTGCACTATTCTGTGGTGTGCGCTTTGTCCTTATGATAAGTACAATACAGATTTTGATTCCTCCTTGAAGGGTCACCTCCCATCTTGTTCGGCCACCGGAAGTACGACTCATTCTTGATTAGATCCACAATCCTATGCACCGGCTCCTTGAAGGCTACATTCACTTCCCCCATCTGTGGCCCTAGCTCTTGAATCTTCAAATCCCTCCAGAGTCTAGACTGTAGACCGCTTTGCCAAGGATGATTTATGACCAGGGCCTTGCCTTTACTCTGTAATCAATCATCCTCCAACCGTTTATATTCTTCAATACACCTCATCAACTGCCTCATATCCTTAAGAGACCTTCTTGTCAACGAATCTCACAATTCAGAATCCTTGGGTAACCCTATTCGAAAAGTACTCGCCGCGATTTTTTCATTACCTCTGTCAATCTCATTGTACAGCTCCTAGTACCGGTTAGCGTAGCTGCGGAGGGTTTCCCCATCCCCCATTTTCATTGATAGCAACATGTCCACAGGTTGTGGAACTCGGCTGTAGGTCATGAGCTAGACACCAAACTCTTCAATCAACTCGGAAAAACTGTGAATCGAGCCTTTCCTCAACCCATTAAACCATTTCAGCGCAGTGGGATCAAGGCTCGAAGGAAATACCTTACACATTAACGCGTCGTTGTGAGTGTGCAAAGACATCATTTGAATATAATGGCTCACATGCTCTACGAGATCCGTCTTTCCATAGTAAGAATTGAACGGCGGCCGTGTAAATCTGCTCGGCATAGGAGCTCGTTCAATTTCTCTTGAGAATGGTGATTAGGCCGCCCGGTGTAACGCGCGGCTCATAGCATCCAGGGCAGCGTTCCGGGGTCGTCGCTTCTCTGGGGAAATTGAATCCCTGTCTGCATATTCCCGCGAGTGATCCTGGTGGTAATGAGATCCAGATTGATGTGAACCTGCTCCATGATGGCCCCCCACACTAGCTGACCCTTCCCCTAGCTCCTAGTGGTCCTTTCTCCTACACCTACCTCTTGCTTCTAACTCTAAATCCCTCACCAACCTACGTAGACGCTCAAGCTTCTCATCCCTCTACTCAAGCTCTTCATCCCTTCTGTTGAAACGGTTGTGCCTTGAGGCGCTAGACATTGTCCGATACGTTTAAAACGACCCCTCTCTGAGTCCGGACTGCCCTTGCTCCTCATACTCCCTATCTTCGCATCGCTTTTGTCTTCTTTCCCCCCAAGTGGATCCCCGAGAAGATCTCCTAGAGCCACTTTCAACATAGCTCCCAGATTGTCCTCCTAACATTTTCCCGTGCGCGCCCTAGTAGAACCACAGCTTCGTAGGAGATCCCCACAGATGGCGCCAATTGTGGGTACCCAAAATATGGCTGTTGGGCTCAACCTCTACTTGGGCTCGTAATTTATTTGTATTGTGGGCTTTGGGTTTCCTACTATGGGTGGTCCTATGCTCGGCAACCTGAGTACACTCCTGCTTCCTCCAACTCTTCTTTTTACCTTAGAGTATCACTCCCTTTCTTCCTCAGAATAATTGTTCTCTTCCCCCTCTTTGTTCTCTCCAAAATTGCCAACCCCATTTTTCTCATTCTCTTCTCTTATTTATAAGCTAGGATAAGTGGAGGAGCTATGATTACTCTCCCTTACTAGTGCAAATGGGGGTCCAATTCTATCATCTCAAAGTGGACGCTCCGTCGGGAAGATGGAAGTGGCATTGGTACTGATTCCCACTTTCAAAAGCCTGCTCGGCAATGATGTTCTCAAAGGCACTACCGAGTAACCGAGTGCAAGGCATCTCTGAGCAATAACTCTCCCAACCAGGTTAGAAGTGATTGGGGGGGTTTGCTTGAGGTATTCAGGCTAGCGTGGTCTTATTTCAGCTCTTGGGCCCAAATTGGGTCCTGAGGTGTCCGGGTCGAGGCTAAAGGTTTGAAGTGGGGATGAGAGGTGGGCTAGGCTGCCAGGTCAGGTCCCCAGGCCTAATGGGCCTGGGGCCCTGGCGCCTGTACACTATTAAATCAATGTTGAGGGCCCTTCTTCATCAGAAAATTTGCTACAATGATGTGGTCTTGAGAGCTAAGATCATTCTCAAGACAACATCTAGGTCCCTCCCTCTCTGAAAGTGTAAACTTAGTCCAAGTTTGTGTCAATTCCTCCATTGTGGACGTATCAAACTTTGAACCATAGATCAGGAAGAGGAGAAAGACAAATAATAAAACTATTTCCCAAACCCTTTGAAAGAAAACCCAACTAGTCCACGAATTAACATTGTTAATACGTGGAAAAACAACAAGCCTTCAAAATGAAGGAACTCCAATTCTACTACCTAAGAGAAGTTAGAGCACTTTCTTAGCGACAGGGAAGCCTTTTTTAGCTGATTAAAACTTCCATGAGAAATGAGTTCTAATACTTTGCGGTGTATTTGGTTTTTGGATTTTGTTTTTCATTTTTCATTTTTCTTTTTTCTTTTTGTGTGGATTTAACCCGTTCAATACACAAGTAAGATATATTCTGAATTAATAAAAAATATTCTAACCTTTTATCAAGAAAAATAATAATAATTTAAATTAGATAATTTACTGAAATATATATATATATATATATATTGATAGTATAATTAAAATTTATTTAGATAAAATCTGATCTAATTTAATAAAGAATTGTTTGGTTTCCTATTGTTTTATTAAAAATACGGTGAGTTTGATCATCATTAATGAAAGATGTTATAGCAACCTTAACAAATATTTAGAACCCTAAACTATGTTTTTTACTGCTTAATCATTATTAAACTAAACTAATGATATTAGTCTAAGTGCAAATGATTAGCCCATTTCCATATAACAAAAGCTATACTAAACAATGCATAACAAAACTAAAGCACAATGAAAATGAGGGAAAAGCAAGCAAACCAAACCAAATACCAATAAGTATTTAGAAAGAGGAAAACCTATAACACTAGGTAGAAAACCTCTCCCCCCGACTACCCATCATAAATATCCACTAGACAAGATAATTGCAATACACAAGAACACTATGAACCCTCCAAGCCCACAAGCGTATATGTACTTGAGCCCTCCAAGCTCCAACTAGCAACCAACTGCTTCGAGTCCTTTCTCTTTCTAGCTTATTAGAGACCCTCCATTGAAGCATTAATTAAAACACCACCAAAATGAATTGAATTTTGAATGTGATTTCTCAAGTTTCCATGAACCTTCACTCAACTCACAAGGTCTATTTGTTTGGGTGAGATGAAGGAATACAATATCTCAATCAAAGATTGAAAGAGATGGAAAAGAGATGATGGAGTTTATTTTTGCTCAAACAAGAAAGCTCTCTCTTTTCTTACATTCAAATGGCCTCTCTTGGATGTGTATTGTATCAACTAGGGTTTGTTAAGACCCTTATCAAGAGCTATTAACACGCCTCTCAGTTGTGTGTGTACTGACAGATATACACTAGCCAAGAAATGTACAAAGAGCAGAGTACAAAGATCATGCAACTCGAGACCTTGTCGCGGTTTGGTGGTCGTGAATTGCCCAGTCCTCACTCTGATCCTAACATCCTGCCACATGTGTCTCATGGGCTATGCATGTCACCTAAGGTCGTGAGATCACTAGGAATGCAGCTTTCCAAAATAGTAGATGAGGCTCAAATACATCTACCTCAAATTACAATTAAGTCTTGAAAAGATACATTAAAATAATAAATAAATGCATACCAATTTGTCACTGAATAAAGTCAACAAACACGAACTTCTCAATTTATCATTATTAATATCTCTAAAGAAAGTTATCATTATTTATAATTCTAAAATTTTATTTTTAAAAATATATATACTATATTTAAATGATGACAAAATATAATGCAGAGATTTTCAAGTTTCAAAAACTTATGTGGAAATCTTAAAGAAAGTAAGCAAAAAAAAAGAAATAAAATGTTGGATCCACATCCTTTCATAATATACATCTCATCGACGTATTAAGGGGCACTTATAAACTCATTCATACCACAATACACCTTTGAAACAATGGTATAAGTGTTTATAGGGTGTGTGAGGCAAGTGTCATAGTTCAAATCTCCAAATATACACTTAGATCATTCTAGAATAGAATTCCATCTCGGATAAAAATAAATAAATAAATAAATAACTCAATCATGGGTCATACCTTGACATCCGCCAGTGAATTCAACCACTTCCTTTCTTCAATCTCATTTTACCTTCAATTAATTTTATAATACTATATTAATGTCTTTAGCAGAATTATATTTAAGTTTTTAATTTGAATGGGCAAACTATAAGAAAGTGTCTATTATCTTTTCCAAAAATCTATGGGCCCACTTCGTTGGAGATTTTTAATATTGTTATTTAAAATGATGTAAAAATTGTGGTTTAAAAAGTGTCATCTTTATATGTTTCTGTTCGTGGATGAAGAAATTTTATTTGTGGTAGGCTGTAGGCGAGAGTAATTCATTCCCAGATCAAGGAGCTTGAGCAAGAAAATCATGGAACGAATCTCTACTCTCTAGGAAAAGGAAAGGCAAGACACTATCGTCTGTCTTATTACTTGGGAATTGAGGGACTAAATAAGTGCGAAATATGCGAAATATGGCCCCAACAAAGTAGGCCAATAGTAGACTTTTTTTTTAAAATGATTCTTCAACATTTTACCGTTCTTTTTTCTTTTAATCAAGCCCTAGGAAATAGGAATAGCATTGTTTAGTATAGTAATTTTTTTTATGACATAAAAATTATGGATTTAATTAAACTCTACCAACAAAAAGTGGAGATCTGAAAAAACTGTATCTAAGAAAATAACGTTATCTATATATATATAAAACCGAAACCTTTGAAACTCCTACAATTTTCCATATCAGCACAATATTAAAAAAAAAAAAAACATAAAAAAAACTTTTCTAAGACTTAAAAAAAAAAAAAAAAAACCGGCATTATCAAAAAGGGAAAAAAAAAAAACACCCAAAAATTTCAGCCTTAAAAAAAAAGCTCAAAGCCTAAAACCAAAAATTTCCTTCTCCCCAAAATCGAAACCCGATTAAAAAAAAAAAAAAAAAAAACACTCTCCCCCTTAAATGCAAACACAGTAACGCAAACTCATCAAACTCCCTCTCTTCTTCTTCACGTAGTCCCATTTCCATCTTCAAACGCACAATTTCCTCCATGCCTCTCTCTACATACATGTTCCCCTGCCTCCAATCTTTGTCCCTTCTCTACCTTCAAACCCCTAAACTATAGTTCGCGGGCGCCAGCCAGCCACTCCTTTAGTGGTAGAAAGTTTTTGATTTTGAGACTTTACCATTTGACCAGATTCTCTTTGCAAACATTACCGGTAAGTTTTTTATTTTGTTCTATAATTTGGGATGTTAAATATGATTTAGGGTTTCGTTTGGGAGTATTTGTTTTGAATGATTAGCTTCGATTGATGGGTTTGGAGCCCGTAGTGGGTTTTATTAATTTCAATTATTGGCCGCTAGGGAGACCTATTGACAGAAGATGTTAACAACAAAAATTTGTGTTAAATGTTATTTAGGTTTTGTTATTTTGGGTTAATTTTTTTAATTTAGTTATTTTGGTTATTGGTTTTAATTAAGGTTGAATGATGAGAAAAGCAGAGCATGATAGGAGACATCTACAACACCAAGAAGCAAAAAAGGTGGAAATATAATTGAAAGGGTTTTTGGGTGTTGGTTTGATAGTCTCCCTCAAATGTGTGGGACCCTTTGATGGTGAGCATGCTTAGATTGGAGGATTTTGTGTTGATAAAGGAATTTGGGTTAGGGTATGGTGGTAGACCTATGCGTTTTAGTGTGAGTTTTTTTTTTTTTAAATTTTTTTTTTTATAATGGTTTTTGCTTTGTTTCTTAGATTTAGATGGTTTATCCTTGATCACCGTTCTGTAGTTGAAGCTTGAATGTTGTAGTGTAGTCATTTGACAAATGCAAATTAATTGTTGTTTAATTTTGTTGCTTTAAATTTAAAGGTGTTAAAATCTGTTGAATAAGTTATAATGATCATTGCAATAGAATAAATGTTTTTTTAAATCAAACGACTAAAAGATTGTGCTTTATGTTAACTTGGGATTTTCATTTGAATAAAGCAAATTGATTTATAAGGCAAGCAGTGTTATGGTCAAGTGTGAAAGTTTTAAATTTAAATATTGTCTTGGCTTTTGGATTCTTGGGGCATATTTTGATATGATTAGGCAAGGTCACTATGCAGAATCCATTGTGTCATTTAGAGTACAAAATATTTACATTTCGTACTCTATGAAAATTGAGTGTAGTTGATTTATGCTTGGTAAAAAATTTATGTATGTTCTGTGAAAGTCCTCTATTGTTGTTTGGATGATTTTTTGTTTCCTTTCATATCAACATGGTCTATGCTGTGACTGATGGAATTGAGAGAATTTAGTTGAATTCAAGGCGACAACCTTCCTAAACATTATTAGACAAGAAGAGAATAGTTTTTTATGGAATAATATTTGTTGCCTCTTATTCCTTGAGCCATAGCTTAAATACAATTATGACAAATTCATTTAAAGCTATTAAAGATGTGTGTTTGAGACTTATTAAGTTTTGTTACAAGGTGAATATTTTATATCAATATCTATTTGTTAGCATGTGTTTGAAAATTTTAGGATAAATGAGTTAGTGAACTATAATTTGTTATTTTTTGCTTTCCAAATTACAAGTAGTGATATATCCTGTTAAATTGGTACTGCTTTCTTCTTTTTTATAATAAATAAAAAAATTGAAAAAAATTTGTTCTTCCATTGGACCTTTAAAGCTTTCAATTTGAAACTGGTAGTGATGTTTATGGCAGATTCAAATTCAAGATTGAGGTCAATCTCGATGCCATGGTTAGTTTTCTATATCGTATGTACTTTGCATATAGCTTATTGTTTATGATGCTTTGTTTACTCACCTATTTAGAGTAATGTTCATGTTACAGACACATCTAAGAATTTGGAAGCCCATTTTGAAGAATGCTAGCACTCTAGCAGAGAAGTTCTCCATGGAAGTCACACAAGATCTATGTCTATATGTACTCCCTCAAATAGCAGCATAATTAGGTAGGATTTCTTACAATTTGTGTTATCATTGTTGCTAGGTTGAAAGTATTCAATGATATATGCAGATAGCTAATTGCTAATTAGTAAGCCTACAAGTTGCATGAGAACTTATTTGGAAATACATGGTAATGGTGGAAGCATCTTTTAGATAGAAATTATGGGAAAATTTTGCTAATAATAATGATAGATAATTTTTCTGGGTGGTGATTGTTTAATGCAAATTGTTAGGATGGGTTTTAGGGCCAAGAAAGTTGTGAGTTATGGACACAAACATGAATTATGCAAGGTTACATGTATTGGTAGAATTGGTTGCATGTTTAAGTTTGGAATAGGTGTGTATCATAGTGTTTACTAATTGAATTTGAGACATTAACATTAACTTGGCACTTGTTTAGAGAAATTAAACAACTACATGGAAGATTACGTGTTTTGTATGTTTGCTTTTGTTTACTGTGTGTCTTAATATGGATGCAGGTGGGATAATAAATTTGTGCTATCCTACTAGGCAAGAAGCAAAGGCAACCATGAGATTTCAAAGGGTGATTGGAGATGATAATTTAAATGGAAGTTTTAGCTAGATGACATGACTAACAATTCCTATTAAGAAGAGTATTTAGTAGTTCCATTGGTTTTATTATAGTCACTGTTTTTAATGATTTTTTTTTTTTGGGTTAAATAATGCAACAAGTAAACCGTATATCAATGACTAAGTTTGGTTATATATATAGCAAAAAATTGTAAAAGAGTCATGAAAGTTGGTACTAAAGACATATTGAAACAAAGGAAAATTGAAAAGCTACATACTGATGCAGGTTGGTACTAAAGACATATAGAAACAAAGGAAAATTGAAAATCTACATACTGATGCTTTTGTAATTACTCATTTGAAATTCAAACTAGTTTCAAAAATATAGTTTGTGGTTTAGAGCATTTTCCGTTTTCACTAATTGTGTTTTGTTGCCATGTACCTGTTTTTAAAATGCATGTAAATTTGGTCAAGTATTAATTTTTATGCCTTACAGGGCTTTGATGAGTACATAAATTTGATTTTGGAAGATGTTGGAAAAGTCAATATCAAGAGGGAGAGCAAAAAACTTTAGGTGGGTTCATTTTCTTATTTTCCTTTACTTTTAATCTTAGAATTGTGCATACTCTAAATGTGGTACATCTATTTTGTTATTTGTCGATTACATATAAAAAAAAATGTATAGGGTAGATTCTTTTTAAGAGATGCAATACAACAACCACCCCTCTCTCTCTCTCTCTCTCTCTCAATAGTGGAAATAATGATTTTAGAAATTGTGTAAATTGGCATTATGTTGCCTTTTTAATCCCATTGAAGTCTAGCATCTTTGTTTACTGGCAATGTTAGAATTTAGATACATCTTGGACATCAAGAACGATTAATGTAATTTATGAAAGATATTTGATTGAATGAGTATGGAATTAACTATATTTGTGTAATTAATTGTATTGGAGTGTACTTATATCAGTTATATATTTTCTAAATATGATCTCATGATATCTCATTGTATGTGATAGATTTTATTACTTTGTAAGTGATAGATTTTATTGGTTTGGTATATAATTTATACCATGATATATATATATATATATATATATATATTTTTTTTTTTTTTTCATATTAAGTTATTAATAGCTTTCTCGTGCATTGCACGGGTTAGCGACTAGTTTAAATTAAATTGTAATTCACTATACATTGATGAATTTTTTTTGGAATAACTCCCATATCTCTAAATTTTAGTGATAATAATACTTGATTTCATTTGATAGCAAGGGTCAAGGCAGTAAGAGAAGTAGTTGCCCTAGCTTTCTACATCTTCAATATATTATTATGTCTTTTTTTCTTTTCTTTTTCTTTTTCTTTTTTAATGAGGATTTTTACTTTCTAGAACTTTGCAAGTTTTTTTTTTTTTTTTTTTTTTTTTTTTTTTTTTTTTTTTTTTTTTGAGAATGAGAACTCTTCAAGTTTGATTATTCTTTCAGATGTATGTAATTCCCCGCCTTATACACTTCAAGTAATTATAAGATGGGGTTAGAAAGAAAAAAAATTATAGTTAGAATCCATTGAAGTGGTCTCAAAAAGTTGACAATTGAGTATAACATTTCTCTAAAAATGATTTTGACTGCTTATAAGGTATAACGGTCGTGGCAGACCAACATTGGCTCTTTGGACCCGCCTTCGGTTTTCCTACCTACTGCATTCTACAATGAAGAAGTGAAAATTTGGTTCAAGTTAAGGGTGGTAATTAAAAAAACTTAGGGCACATTTGGTACATTATAATGGTAATTACATAGGAATAGGAATAAGTATTACAAGGAATAAAAGAAGTTGTAATGAAATAATTATTACTATTCATTTGTTTGGTGAGAACAAAATAAAGATGTTGAAGTGAAAGCCCAGTTAAATTAAATTTCCTAAAATACCATTCTTTTTTAAATTTATATTTAGAATTTTTGTGGTTCTACCTTTAACATTTTATGAATACAAATTAAATAATTTTACAATTAATATGTGTTGTTTGTCCAAAATTAATATCAACATAAATGTTAAAAACAAAAATGATTGAGAGGAAAAAGCTCATGATTCAAAAAAGAAATGGCCCCATAAAAAATGGAAAAGATAAATTAATATAATTTTTTTATTAATATTAATATTAAAAAGAAATGGCAAATATCCCCAACTCTTGTGGATTGTAATATTGTTTTCTGATTTGGACCTTCATTTGTACTTCGTTGTTTTCATTCTATAATAAAATACCCAGTTTTGTTGAATTATCTTTCTCAAAAAAAAAAAAAAAAAAAAAAAAAAAAAAACTACTGTCAATTGCCCAACTGCAATCCTTCAATTCTATAATCATCTATTAATATCCCAAGGACTAGCAAGATATCAATACTTGTTGAGGGCGTTTGCTAGTGAAATATAGCAGCAAAAAAGGGACCTACCTAATTGTTGTTTAAGGGTCTAAATCTAACATGGCGGAGATCTAACATGGCGGAGAGAGAGAGAGAGAGAGAGAGAGAGAGAGAGAGAGAGAGAGAGAGAGAGAGAGAGAGAGAGAGAGAGAGAGAGAGAGAGAGAGAGAGAGAGAGAGAGAGAGAGAGAGAGATTTTTTAGGAATTTTAAATTTGCAGGGTTAAGGAATAGAAATTACATCGCTTTTTAAAAGAATAACTATTCCTCATTTTAAAGAATAGTCATTCCTTTATGAATAGCTATTCCCTGCAACAAAACACAACCAAACAACTGAATACCTATTCTCCATGAATAACTATTCCATTACAGGTTCTATTACAGTGTACTAAACGTGCCCTTAGTAAAAATAAAACTTGAAAAGTTAAGAGTGGCCATTAAAAAAATTTAATAAAAATAAAACTTGAATATAACAATGTATATTTTTTCAACGTACACAACTAAGTAATTATTAAACTATTGATCTAGTATTTAAACAAAATGCATCAAAAAATTTCATAATTTTTTTAGTTCAATCTTTAATGAAAAATATACACAACCAAGTAATCATTAAACTATTGATCTAGCATTTAAACAAAATGCATCATAAATTTTCATAATTTTTTTGGTTCAATCTTTAATGAACCAAAATTTTGGAGAGTTCAAATTTTATTTTTAATGAGCTCAAATATTTATTTAGGGTATTCAAGTTCTTATTAAGGTGGTCAAGACTTTTTTTTTTTCTAAAGTGGTCAACAACTCATATTAATTTAAAATTTAATTTTTTTAAAGGTATATTAAAAAAATATCTCATGTCCAGGGTGGTCTGACCACGCTTAGTTCAAGTGGTTACAACTCATATTAATTTAAAATTTAATTTTTTTAAGGTATATAAAAAAAATCCTCAAGTCGAAGGTGTAGTACTTCTTTTCCTAACAGATCAAAAACTCATAGGAAGAAATCCCTTGAACGGGTTATATTAAAGATAACAAAATATCTCCTACTATTTTTTACTATTGTTTTGAGTTTATATTAAAAATGTATTTTTTTTTTTAATTTACGTTTAACTTATTCAGTCCCTTTCCAAAAAAAAAATTTGAGGGGGAAAAAGGAGAGACATCAAGATAGCAAAGGAAAAAAACAAAAGAATTATATAAAAAGGGAGGGGTGGGGGAGGGGGAACTAAATTTACATTAAATTTTTTTAATGGTATTTGAAACATTTATTAGAATGGAGTACTTAGAGAGGATATCTCTTGTGCTTATCTTATGGAGTGAGCCTCTTACGGGTTGTGACCTCGTAAAAGAGTGAGCCTACAAATGTGTGTGTTATATATACATTACTTGGGGTGGGTTACAAAAAGAAGTATAACGGGGTAACTAATGACAGCAACAACCATAAAAAGTTCTCTTTTCCTCCATTATTCTCAAGCTTTTTTTTTAAAATTTTTTTTTTATAATTTATTTATTTATTAATTCTCTCCCATGGTTTTAGGCCATATATTTTGTGTCTTGCACTTATAGTAAGCACTACCATGAACAATAATTATTTGGGTCATGACAGTATCATTTACAACATGGAATAACCACATGCAAGATCTTAAATGAGAAATTATTAAACCCAACGGAGGACCACGTGGATGTGATGAAGTGGTTCTCCCACCCAATTATAAACTACCATTTGTCTATGTAGCTAATGTCAGATTTAACCCCACAAGAAATAGAAACTTAACTTTAGTTAAAACAAATCTAACCGGCTTACCTCTCAAAACCAAAGTAAACCTCCTTAACCCAAGCCACCAAACCCACGTGTTTTTTAAAAGATAATAGTTCCCTCATTTAATTGGTTTTTTAGCCAATAGATAATAGTTCCCTCCTCTAAACCCAAATTATTTTTTCAAAAATCAATAACTATCTTGTGGTTCTTGCAATACAAATCCTTCATTCCTTCTCAATGGCATCTTTTTAATTTTATAGTCTTGAACTAATTGTCACAAATATAAATCATTATCATCACATATCTTACTTTGTTTGAGGTGACTGTCTAAACACCACCATTGCAACTAATCATGACTAAATCAAAATATCTTATAAAGACTCATTTCACTCTTCAATGTATCTTTTTCTTGCTGTGATTTAATTCTATCTAGTTTATTAATTGGTGCCTTCTATGTATTTGATAAAATTCCAATGTGAGATAATACTAAAAATAAATAAATTTTTATGTGTTTTCTTTTCTATCTAGTTTATATATATATATATATATATAATATAAATTTTTATGAGTTTGTAGCATGCATTTATGTTCAAACTCATTCCATCTCCCTTGTATGTGTGTGTTTGTGTTCTAACCCCTTTAACTATTTGATAAAAGTCCAAAATGTGAATAGTAAAAAAATGAATTATTTTTTAATGTTAATAGTTTATACACACACGCACAACCCATTCTCATCACTCTTCTTTTTTAATATGCTTTTGATTTGAGTTCCCTTAGAAACATGTTTTGTGGTGTTTTTTAATCATAGATATTAGAGCCAATGATGAACACCTTCAAGATATTGTAAATTTGCTTGGAATGGTGATACACAATAAGGATGAAGCATATAAGTTGTACAATGATTAAGCCATATGAATTGGGTTTACTGTTTGAAAAGAAAAACTTAGATATGCAAAAGATGGTGTAAGACAACAAGAGTATGTATGTTTGAAAGAAGGATTCTCACGATATAGTGACCATTTGGATGATAAGAAATTTAAAAAATTACAAACTAAGACTGGTTGTGAAGCTAGTATCCGGTTTATAGTGACAAATGGTGAGTGGAAGGTTACTCACTTTAATCTTAATCATAATCATGAGCTTTCAAAACCAAAAGAAACACCAGTTCTAAGGTTGAATCTAAAAATAAATGATGCTTAGTTAGGTGTAGGAAAAACTTTCAAGGAAACGGGTATAGGAACAATAAGTGCATATTCCTATTTAGTTGAGGAAGTTGGAGGGTTTGTAAATGTTGGATTTATAAAATGAGACTGTTGTAATAATGTGGTGAACAAACAAAAGTTAATCAATGTTGAGGCTAAGGATTCTCAAAGTTTAGCAAACCTTTCTAAATAGAAGCAAGCTAAAGATCCTATGTTTTTTTTATGCAATTCAAGTTGACCATGAAAATCAAATGATTTTTTTTGGGAGAAATGGAAAATCAAGAATTGATTATAACTCTTTTGGGAATGTAATGTGTTTTGACACTACATATTGAACTAACAAGTATAATATGATATGTTTCTCATTTGTAGGTGTAGACACCTATTTCCCTTTACAACTCAAGTCTTTGTTCCCAAATGATGATATCACTAGAAGGGTTTAGGATTGATCTAGGGCCTAGCAAAAGAGCTCTTTAATTTAAGGATATTTTTGGAAAAGAAAAATATTGCATGAACCCTAAGCATGCGTATGCAGGCTTAACCATGCATATGTATACTTAAGTCATGCATATGCATTAGGGTTTTAGAAAGCCATGCAAATAAAATCTTTGATGAAAAATGTGGCAGAGCTAATCCTACATCACATGGAAAGATCCCTACCCCTCCTCTTTGAACAATATAAAAAGGCCTCACGGCCCTTTTCCTAATAGATACCAATCCTATTCCAAAAACGTTATGCAAGAGAGATTTTATACTTCAAAAAGCATCATAAACTAAAGTTTATTGGTTGTGACCTATTTCGAGTCTGAGCCCTCTAGTTAAACATATTAACCCTCTAGATATATATATATATATATATATATAACTTTTTTTTTTTAAAGATTAACCAAGGGGAACGGTCAAAATCAAGCTCTAAGATTTCTTGTGTTTGATGTAAGGATCTAACCTAATCTCTTTCATTTCTGTAATTTTATTCCTATTTTGGCTGCTTTAATCATCTATTTTGTTGCTTAGGTTTATAGCTTTAATAGTTTAAAAGCATGATAAGTGTAGATTAGATGTAGTGTTCTGTGTTGCCTATTGAGTGTTTCTGGGTAGGGATGCGTACACATGCTCATGCATGCGTATGCACTTCTATGAACATGTGCACCCATGCTTCTGCATGCACACACAGATTCAACTCAAAATTGTATGTTCCTTGTTTTCTTTCTTCTTTGCTTAGTTTAAATGCATATGTTAGCCTCTATTTAGGTTAGTTTATGTTTGTTTATGTCCAGAATAATTTTAATAACATGTTTTATTGCTTTCTTAGTTCAAACCCATGATTAGGATTTATGTTTTGATGAAAATGCATTGATGCATAGGTGGTGTAGTGATGATGCAATAAGGTAAGCATGAACATGCTTACTTGAATATTTGAAGATGCAATATTTGGATGATGAGCATGATTGATTGATACCATGAATGTTTATTGCCTTTGGATAATAAAATGCTTGCTGCCATGTGATGTGTACTGCTTTGATGAGAAGTGTTGTAACATTAGGTGTGACATGTGTTGTAGACACCTCATTTTGTACTTGGTTAATAAACTTTAGTTTGCAGTCCCAATGAGCTTGAAATGTCTACAAAAGGTAATTGAAGTTATTTTAATAGTTTGGAAGTAATCACAACTCAAATGTGCTCAAATCGTTTTGAAAATGATGCTAAAAAATGACCTTTGCTCATTGTTTTGACCATACCTTTTGATCCACAAAGAATTTTTGAGTGAGATTTATTTAATTCGAAATTAGACATCCTAGACTTCAATTTAAACACATATTTTGCCTAATTTGGACTCATATTGAGTGAATTATGACCGCTTGAAGTCAGGCCAACTACCAGTCAAAATTAAGGTTTTTGGGGACACATGCATATGCATGAAGCATCTAGAACTTCAGAACATCAGTTTTTAAGGCCTAAAGCCTCCCTCTTTGATGGGCCCCGGCCCTTATACCCTTTGGAACATTCAAAACCCTCTAAATGAGTCTGAAAATCCTAGTTTAAACATATAAATACAACCTTATGCCTCCAAAGTCAAACCCTAGCTAGAGAGAGTTGATTTTTGACCTAAAATCATCCAAGAACACTCTCATCTCTGAATTCTTTACACACATAGCCATGAGAACGTTTTTAAACCTCTTTCTAGTGTTCATTCAAGTAGAAACTAAGGATTTCAAATCATTAAATCAAAACCTTTTCAAGAATCATTTTTATTTTGAGTTGTGATGACTAAGAACTATTGAAATCTTCTATTTTTCTTTGAATCTCATTGAATCTTGTTGTGTAGGTACTAAGAGGCCAGTTAAATATCAATTAAGTTGTGTTCCATAAGTAAGGTGAGTCTCTCTTCATGGCTCTCCTTAATTTGGATTTTTAAAACTTGTGTTCTTGTTGTTCTTAATTTGATTTATTTGTTATATATGCTCAGAAATATGTTTTGCTTTGTTTAATTTTGTTTTGTTGTGTATTACCATGTTTTGAACGAAGAGTTGGATTAAATATTAGAAGCATGCTAAGTTTTGTTTAATTGTTGTTTTGTTGCTTGCTTTAAAAATGTGTTTCTGGGCGTGTATGCGTGTGCATGCTCTATGCATGCGTAAGCATACTCGAAGTATGCGTATGCATACAATTGGGATGCGCACGCATACCCTATGTATTGTGGACACAACGGGGGGAGTCACCACCTAGTTTTACAATGACCTAGGAACTATAAATATGACGTCCTCTCGGGAAAGGACCTTTTGATCTTATTACCAAAGTATGGGTTTGGAGTTTAGGTACAGTTTTGGGAAGGTGTTAAGCATCCAAAACTGCCCAACCCTAGAGTTGGCTTCCACTTATTATATCTTATGTCTTAACCCTATTAAAGACATATTCAATATTGTATCTATACATACACACACTAACATACATCTAAACATACAATCATGACATCAATCATCCCAAACCTAATCATTCATCTATCATGGCATATCACAATCCAAGCCTAGCATACATGACATCTCATATCAACCTAGCATTCATCTAGCATCATGTCATCATATCACAACGAAGGCAGATGCATGTAAACATCAAATCAAGGCAAGCATATAAGCAGCAAACAAACTATGTTATGATTCAAAGCATTGCATATAGGCTTACATATACATATTCATCAAAGGAGGGTAAAGCTTTTAGAACAAACACATGCATGTACATATGAATGCATGACTTACCTCGCTTACTTTATTGCATCTCAGCACCTATGACATTAATGGATTAACATGTGAATGCAAGTTCATGACATCAAAATAAAGAAATCCAAGATAAACTCTAATTTAAACATGTGAAAGGCAAATAAACAATAAACATAGAACATGGACTAATATCTATAAAAATGGAATCAAAACAGAGGCATAACATATGAAATAAACAAAGAAAACAAAGTCGAAACCTGAATTAAGGTTTCTGGGTAGCGGTATGCGTGCACATGTAGAGGCCTACGCACATGGGCCAGATGCATGCGTACGCATACTTTGACTTGCACAACATATAGAATGCATGCATGTGCAGGTTTGCTCAGAAACCCTAGCCCAAAAACGCAACAAGCACAGAAAACAGAGCAACACTTAAAATAAAGAGACTAACAATCTAACATGCTTAAAAACATAGACGCTACCTAAAACTAAGCTACATAAACATATTAAAATATAAAACAAGCAAAGAAAAAAAAATAGAATTAAACTAAAGAAAATGAAAGAAAAAGCTTAGAACTAATACCTCAAAATAGAAGCTCTTCAAGCTTGATTTTTTACCGTTCCTCTTTGTCAAATCTATTCACAATCAATAAAAAAGTGATAAGTAATCTTAAACTCGAAGATTAAGGCCAGAAATAACCTCAATCAAAAGAAAATTGACTTGAGGATATTTTGTGAATAACTTTCTCTTTGATTCACTATTTCCAGTGAATCTTAGTGTTTTCCTTTAGGTTTTTTGTGTGTTTTGAAAAGGTACCATGTATGGCTATTTATATGTGAAAATGGGGGTTTAGAATGGCTCCTAAACAATGTGGGATTCATTCCAAACTTCAGTCTTTAAAGCAAAAAACTTGACTTTCATAGTTTTTGGAACCCTACATGTGCGCGCAAGTTTGTGCCTGCGTGCACATGCATCATGGCCATGCATACAGGTTAATTCCTATGCGTGCTGGCCAAGGGTTTCCTTGGCTTTACTATTCCAAAAATAGATTTATTTGCTCATTAAAAGTTATATTTTCCATTTTAACATTTCTAAATTCAATTTAACATTTGATTGGGCCCTAAACCAACCTTGGATCTTAGACTTTAGCATTATTGGGGAACATTAGCCCAAGTCATAAGGGTACAAAATGCAGTGCCTACAGATACCCCTCTTTTGATTTATGAGCCCCGCTAACAAAATCAAAAGAATAAGAGACAAAACATTTTGTTTCAACGTATGGCTCGGGCCCAATCCATGCATACGACAAACATCACACATATATGGGGCGGGGTGTAACTTTGAAGAGTTGCTTGGGATTTGTATGTTCGTATTCCCACCTTTGTTTCTCGGGAAACAAACAAAGACAGTTTCACTATCCCAAAACTTGTTTTGCCAATTGCAAGCAAAAGGCGAGTGACTCACTATCCTAGAGTCACTTAAAAAAAAAGAAAAAAGAAAAAAGGTGCTCTTACGAGCTCAAACAACCAAACAAACAAGGGTGCTCTTGCCTCATGATGACTTTGGTCTCTATCTCTATCTCTACCTCTTCCATTGTACATGCATATTCAATTCCCTCGGGATATGTGCACAAATTCTATATGATGTGCCTACATGTTCAATTCCCCTAGGATATGTGCACAAGTTCTGTATTCTGACTTTGCTTGAATGGTGTGTGGTCTGTGCCTACATATTCAATTCCCATAGGATATGTGCACGAATTCTGACTTGTATAGGATTGTGTCTGCATATTCAATTCTCTCGGGATATTTGCACAAGTTCTGTGTTCTTCCTTTTGGATTTGTATGGTTTGTGGCTTGTGCCTGCATATTCAATCCCTGTAGGATATTTATAGTGTAATATAGGATCTGTGCCTGCATATTCAATTCTCTTGGGATATGTGCACAAGTTTTGTGTCCTTCCTTTCTAATTTATATGATTTCGTTCTTGCATGTTCAATTCCCGTAGGATATGTGTACGAATTTTGTACTCTAACTTACTTGAATATTTTTGGGATGAAAGATACACTAAGGATGCTAAAGGACTCACTAGGGAGTGTAATCTTGCTGAGAAGTGTATTAGTGGTGGTTCTGACCTACCATGAAGTCTTGATGGTGTGTGGTCCACTAGGGAAGGGTAGCTTACTAGGGATTTCTTGGTGGTGTGTTGCTCACTAGGGAAAACTTTCTTCCATTGGGGGAAAAAACTGTCTTCTTCTTTCTTATGACTCACTGAGGATTGATGCTAATTCCACTCTCTAGGGGGTTTTATCAACTCCATTAGGGAAATCTCATTTTGCAACTCTCGAGGGGACTACTTTTGTGTCTTGGACCCACAGGGGAGTCCTATGATATTGAAATTTATTAGGGATTTAATTGATGGTCTTGACTTACGGAGGAGTTTTCTTGATGATTTCTAATCCATTGAGGGATGTTTTTGTTGCTTTCAATCCATTGGGGATGCTTTTGAAGGTCTTTGTGTTCTTTCTCTACTAAGGGCATTTCTATAATTTTTGGATATAGTATTGAATTTTCCTTTGCATTCCCTACCTTCTGAGAACTTCCTGGGGATATTTGAAATTCTTTTTTGCCAAACTACACGTAGCTTAATGGGGAGGTCTAAACTACATGTAGTTTAGTCACCAGGTATGTTCTCACCTCTTCATTTTTCTCCAACAGTTACCAACCATTTTTTTTTCTTTTCATTTTTTTCATCTTCTTCATCTCTTCATATGCTCTCTAACTCTCTCTACAAAAACCCTTTACCTCTCTCTCATTCCCTTACAATATGACTCGCATCCCCTCCTTTCTTCAATCTCAACTTCTCTCTCAAACCTTCTTATCTCCTCTAATGGCACCCAAGTCCAAGAAGGGTTCCTACATCTTCTCCAATGATAGGTTTCATCTCACCTGCTGGAATGGAGCAGTAAGGTTGAATGGGGCTCCTTCCTTGACCTATAGATCACAACGCCATCTTTCTGAGGGTGCAAAGGCCGAATCAGTGAGTTTTTTCCACTTTTTCCACTTTCAAGTTTTTCCTTTGATCTTCCATTTTGATATGGTTTTAGGTTTGTAAATGCTCGAGTTTTGCTGTAGGATGAGTTTAGATGAAAACCTGACACTTTAGGAGGGGTAGGAACATGTTTAGGATGAGTTTTGGTTGAAAAAAAAACTTAAAAATGTCGAAGAACGACCTTTTGTATACGTTCATGCATGCGCAAGTTCAGGCTTGCATGCGCAGGCATGTTCTTGTGTGTATAGCCTATACTTAAACGCATGCAGGCATGTTCTTGCACACTCGTATCTATTCTTCAGTTCATGCGCACGTAGGTTTTAGCTTGTGCGTGCGTGCAAAATGCTTGTGTACACAGCCACATTCCTGCGCACGCATGCCGCATGGCAGAAACCCTACTTTGAGCATTTGAACTCCTTTTCCATCTATTCTTCATCTATTTGGAATTTTAACACCATTCCTCACTACTTTTGCATCCAACTGTATGTTCCATGTCATATTTCAGCTTATTGTGAATCCCATATCATTTTCCCACCATTCTTTTCACCTAATCGTGAATTTAATCTCATTTTCTTTTTGTAGGTTTTACCTCCATATTCCGGTAGAGGGAGTACCAATCGAGTAGTGGTATGATACAGAATTCTTATTGAGGAGACTCGGGGCCATATACGTACTGCAGGCTTTAAGCCCATCATCTGTTTGCAACCTGAGAGATCCGCTAGTGTCATCTTGGTGCAAACCTTGGCTGAGAGGTGGTGGGATACTACCCACACCTTTCACATTGCTGATCAGGAGATGACCATCACTCCCCATGACTTCCATCGTATGACTAGCTTGCGGTTTGATGGGGCCTTGATAAATTTAGAGGGAGAGTCAGGCGCTCGGCTGGGTCTAGAGTTTCTTAAGAGGAGGTACACCACAAAGACGATTTGTTATACCGACCTTGAGGCGGATTTCATGCGTCGTCCATAGGTGATAGCCGAGGAGTGTGCCAGGATGGCAAGAGTCTTTTTGCTATACCTACAAGGGGTGTACTTCTTTGCCAACGAGGGACAGATGGTGTCCTTGAGGTGGTTGTCCCTTTTTCGAGACTTTGAGAGGGTGCGGGATGCTAATTGGGGGCAGGCATGGTTGGCCTATTTTTATTCCTCCTTGGACACACTTAGTTGGGGAACTTTGCGCCAACTAGTGGGGCTTTGGAAGCTTATCGAGGTTAGTTTCTCTTCCTTTTCTCTTTTAGCTTATGCATTCTCAACCCTTGTGATTAAATGTATCCACATGTCATTTAGGCTAAAACTATGTATCATATTCTTGCAAACTGTATTTGTATCCACATCTTGTAAACTGTTATCTTGCAAACTGCCATATCTGTACTTTGCAAAATTGTGTCATAACCTCTTGCAAACTATCATCTTGCATACTATCATATATGTGCCTTGCAAACTGTGCCATAACTTCTTGCAAACTGTCTTCTTGCAAACTGTTATCTCCTTTCAGCGTTGGGCCGCAGAGTACGGTCTTATTGTTCGAGGAGCTGCAGTGGATTTGAGAAGCGTCACCTCAATTCGGACCAACTGTGGACACAACGGGGAGTCACCACCTAGTTTTTGCAATGGTCTAGGAACCATATACATAGCGTTCTCTCAAGGAAGGACCTTTTGATCTTACTACCAGAGATATGGGTTCGGAGTTAAGGTGCGGTCTTAGGAAGGTGTTAGGCACCTAAAACTGCCCAACCCTAAGGTTGGCTTCCCTTCATTGTGTGTTATGTCTTAACCCTATTAAAGGTACACCCAATATTGCATCTATACTCACACACACACTAGCATATATCTAATCACTCAACATGACATCAATCATCCCTAACTATACATCTATCATGGCAATCAAACAAGGCCTAATATACATCTAATCATGGCATATCCTAACATACATCTAGTAAACAACCTGAATTTCATCTAATCATGGCACATCATCGCATTCCAAACCCTAGCATACATCTAATCATGACATTTCCTATCATATTACATCATCTAAAGTAGCAATCAAAACAATGCAGAAACACAAACATGAAAGATTCAAGCAAACATGTGATTAAGCACAACTCATCAAACAAGTATGTTCAAAACCATTGTTAATCAAAATTATATTTAAATATGTGTGCTCATGTGAATGCATGACTTACCTCACTTACCTTGCTGCAACTCAGCACCTATGGCATTATGCATAGACATGTGAATGAATGGCATGGTATTTAACAAAGAAATGAAGACAAACCCTAATCTAAGCATGTGAAAGGACAAACCAATAATTAAGCATGTGAAATAGAAGCTCAAAAGCATGAACATATGAAAAAGAACCTAAACAGAAGAAATAAAATTAGGGCTTCTAGGCTAGTTTATGCGTACGCATGAACAACCCTACGTGCGCATAATCAAGCCTATGCTCGCAGCCTTGATCATGCGTACGTGGGTTTCTGCCTAAAAACCGTAAAAACACAGCAAACATAGTAAGGTTTCAAAACACGATTTCTAGCAACCTAACATGCTTTTAAAACATAAGACTACATAAAACTAAGTTATATAAACATATTAAAGCATATTATAACAAAGAATTTAAAGTAAATAGAAAGATTAAAGAATGAAAGGGAAAGAAAAGAAAAAGAAAGTTTAAAACTAAATACCTCAAACAAAAGCTCTTCAAGCTTGATTTTTGACCGTTCCCCTCAGTCAAATCTAGTCACAATCAATAGAAAGAGTGATTAGCAATCTTAGACTCAAAGATCAAGACCAATAAAAGGCCCTAATCAAATAAAATTGACTTGAGGATGTTTTGTGAAAAATTCCCTCTTTGATTCACTATTTCTAGTGAATCTTAGTGTTTTTCCGTGGGATTTCTGTATGTTTTTGAAAGGTACAATGTATGGCTATTTATATTGTAAAAATGGGGGTTTGGAACGGCTCCTAGATGATGTGGGATTTGTTTCAAATCTCAACATTAATGCAAAAAACTTTCCTTTCTTATGCTTTTGAAACCCTACCTGCATGCACAGGCTTTTAGGCTGCATACGCAGGGTCATGCTTACATTTTAACATCTCTCAAGTCAATTTGTAATCTGATTGGGCCCTAAACCAATCTTGGGTCTTAGAATTTCAGTATCATTGGGGAATGGGGGCTCGAGTCATAAAGGTACAAAATGAGGTGTCTACAGATGCCCTTCTTTTGATTTGTGAGCTTTGTTCACAAAATTAAAAGAATAAGAGACAAAACATTTTATTTCGATGTACGGCTTGGGTCCAACCCACGCACATAGCACACAACCCACATACATGGGGCAGGGTGCAACTTCGCAAAGTCGCGTGGGATTCGTATGTCTGAATTCCCACCTTTGTTGCTCGGGAAACGAGCAACAACAGGTTCACTATCCCAAAACCTGTTTTGCCAATTGCAAGCAAAAGGCGAGTGACTCACTATCCTAAAGTCACTTAAAAAAAGCAAACAAAAGTGCTCTTACGAGCTCAAACAACCAAACAGATAAGGGTGCTCTTATGAGGTTAAAAAGGATATATATATCTGTGGTGTCCATCTAGGGCTTTAGCCTTAAATTTCTCCGGGTGGCTTGCGCGCTTGTCTTCTCCATCTCTATCTCTATCTGTTCTTGTAAGGCTCTTGCTTCAAGGTGATCTTGGTCTCTATCTCTATCTCTACCTCTTCTACTATGCCTGCATGTTCAATTCTCTTGGGATATGGGCACGAGTTTGTATGACGTGCCTGCATGTTTAATTTCCTTGGGATATGTGCACAAATTCTGTCTATTTTGACCCACGAGGAAGTCTTGGGTGAACGATCCATTGGGGATGATAAAGGGGAACTCACTAGGGAGTATGATCTTCTTGAAATCTTGGTGACCCTCGAGGGAGCCTCCTAATTGGGGAAAAAGAACTTGTTGAGAAGTTTGGTGATTCTGACCTACGAGGAAGTCTTTGAAGATGTGTGATCCACTGTGGAAGATTTTCTTTTTCTTCATGGCTCATTGGGGAACTTGTGTTGACTTTACCACTTGTAAGCCCATCTTCAAGATCCTAAGAAATAATGAACCTCAAGAATGGAATTATGAATGTTAGAAAGCTTTTGAGCTCATTAAGGAATATTTCCTCCATCCACCTATCTTGATACCCCCAAATCACAGAAAGCCATTACTCTTATATCTCTCTTTCATAAAAGATGTGGTTAGGGGAATGCTTGCACAAGAAGATGATGATAAGAATGAGAGAGTCATATACTATTTGAGTAAAAGGTTCCAAGATTATGAGACTAGATACACACCTATAGAAAAATCATGCTTTGCTCTCATATGAGCCGTACAGAAGTTGAGAACATTGTCCTACCTTCCCAGATATGGTTAGTAGTCACGATGGATCCATTGAAATACTTGTTTAAGAAACTTGATTTGAAGGGAAGACTATCAAGATGGTTGATCCTATTAGCAGAATTTGACTTGAAGTTTGTGGCAAGGAAAACCTTGTCGAAGGAGAGGGTGGTAGAGAAGATTTTTTAGATGAGGACATTTTGGACATCGAGCTAGGGGCATGGAAGATGTATTTCGATGGAGCCGTGAATTAATATGGGAATGGGATAGGAGTACTCTTGATCACTCCCAAAGGATCTCACATACCCTTGGCAATTAAGTTGAACTTCAAGGCAACCAATAACATGGCAGAATATGTGACTTGTATCGCCGGGATGGAAGCTCTTCGAGAATTGGGAGTAAAAGAGGTCGAAGTCTTCGGAGATTCGACTTTGGTTATAGCTCATGTACAAAGGTTGTGGAAAGTGAAGGAAGAGCATTTAAAGCCCTATCAGCAATATTTAGAAGATTTGACCAAAACCTTTGACAAGATTGAATATATGGTCATCCCTAGAGCTCACAATTAGTTTATAGACTCCCCATTTTGTACCCCTTATGACCTGGGCCCCCGTTCCCTAATGATGCTAAAATTCTAAGACTCAAGGTTAGTTTAGGGCCCAATCAAATGTTAAATTGACTTGAGAAATGTTAAAATGAAAAATATAACTTTTAATGAGCAAATAAATCTATTTTTGGAAAAGTAAAGCCAAGGAAATCCTCGCCCTATGTGCGTAGGAACCATCTTGCGTAGCCATGATGCATGCACACTCAGGCTTAAACTTGTGCACGCATTTAAGGTTCCAGAAACATAAAAAAGGAAAGTTTTCTGTATTAATGCTGAGGTTTAGAGCGAATCCCACATCGTCTAGGAGCTGTTCCATACCCTCATTTTCATAATATAAATAGTCATACATGGTACCTTTTCAAAACATAGAAATCCCAAAGGAAAATGCTAAGATTCACTAGAAATAGTGAATCAAAGAGGGAGTTTTTCACAAAACATCCTCAAGTCAATTTTCTTTTGATTGGGGCCTTTTTTGGCCTTGATATTCGAGTTTAAGATTAATAATCACTATTGTTTTTAATTGTGAATAGATTTGAATGAGGGGAAATGTCAAAATCAAGCCTAGGAGTTTTTGTTTTGAGGTATCGAGTTCTAAACTCTTTTTCTCTCCTTTCTATTTTAATCTTGCTTTAATCTTGTTTCTTTTCTTATTATATGTTTTAATATGTTTGTGTAGTTTAGGTTTTCATGGTTTTTATGTTTTAAAGCTTGTAAGGATGTTAGATTTATTATTTTGAAGCTTTGCTCTATTTTTTGTGTTGCTAGGGTTTCTGGGGTGGATTTCACATGCGCATAATCCTGCTTGTGCTTGTTCATGCCTGCGCATAATCCTACCCAGAAACTCTAACCCTAGTTTTTTTGATTTTGTTTCTTATTTCACATGTAATGCTTCTGTTTTAGATCATTTTTTTAATATATTTATGGGTTTGAGCTTCTGTTTCACATGCTTGTTGTTTGTTTGCTTTTCACATGTTTAAATTAGGGCTTATTTTGTGTTTTCTTGTTTTGATGCCATGAACACGTATTCACATGTTCATGCATGAATGCAATAGGTGCTGAGATGCAGCAAAGTAAGTAAGGTAAGTCATGCATTCATATGTACATGTATTTTGTTTGTGACGTAATCTTGTTTAGGGTTGATGAGCATGATATGGTGTTTTGAATAAGTACGTTTGTGTTCTTAATATTTTCCAATGATCTCTTAATGATACCATGACTATTTGTTGCCTATATTCTGTCTTGATTTATTGTTTATGCCTTGGATATGATACGATGACATGGTATTAGATGAATGTTAGGTGGATGGTATGTATGATAGTAACATGCTAGGGTTTATGTTATACCATGCTAGATGAATGCTAGGTTGATATGACATGAATGCTAGATGAATGTTAGGCTTTGGTTGATTGCCATAATAGGTGTATGATTAGGTTTTTGGGATGATTAATGCCATGTTGTATGCTTAGATGTATGCTTGTGTGTGTGTGAGTTAGAATGCAATATTGAGTATGCCTTTAATAGGGTTAAGACATAAGAGACAATGAGAGGAAGCCAACCCAAGGGTTGGGTGGTTTTGGGTGCCTAACATCTTCCCAAAACCGTACCTAAACTCTGAACCCATATCTCTAGTAGTAAGATCAAAAAGGTCCTTCCTCAAGAGGACGCTATATATATGGTTCCTAGACCATCACAAAAACTAGGTAGTGACTCCCCCTATTATGTCCACACCACCTTCTCATCTCCATACCTAAACTACGGATACATGCTTAGTTAAGATTAGTTCCTTCAAGGGGCACTTATATATATGGTTCCTGGACCTAATATGGGTGGTGACTTCATTTTTCACACTCCACCTCATTAAGGCATATTCCCACCATGATGGGCCCAAACCATCGCGGGCGCTTATGCCCACAATATGTGCCAACCATCATTGGAAGAATGTAATTTTTATTGCTTTTTTATTGGATGAAACAACTGTTTCGTTTACTTAGTTTGAAACAATCTTGAAATCAATGTGAAATAAAAAATTGAAGACAATTTCTATTGACCAATGTCAGGCAACGAAGAATAATGACATAAGAATTATGGTTCTTGATACATGTCATCACCTATATTTATGACATATCTCAAAAAATGCTACTAAAAATTTACCAAGTTATTATGGGATTCATGAATTTAATAGTAGATATAATAAAGATTATTTATAATTGTGAGACATAAACAGAGTTTGAGTCTTGTTGGGATGCCTTTCTTAGAGATTACAATTTGGTGGGCAAGTGGCTTAGCTCTTTATATTAAATCGTGAAAGATGGTGTTTAGTTTTTATTCATAATATTTTCTCTATCAGGATGAAAGCTTCATCAAGGAATGAGAATGTCAATAATATCTTTCAATTAATAAATAGCATGCAAAACAATGAGGCTAACAGAATTTGTACAAGAGAATGAGAAAGCTTCAAAAAATGTGCATGGAAGAGTAATTAGAAGAAGATTTTTGTTGCAAACAAGGTATGCCTTCGCAAATAGTTAAGAATTGTGGAATTTTGCAACGTCCATTATCTGTTTGTACTCGTACAATGTTCTAAAGATTTAAGTAAGAATTTGCTTCTACCTTGGGGGTCACACACCAAGATGTTAATTCTGATGGTGTCTTTTACCTATGAAATTATTGAAGAGGGTGGTCGGAGGGTTCACGTTGTCCAGTTTAATTCCTCAAATAATATTGTTACAAGCAGCTGTAAAATGTTTAAAACATTGGGGTTTCTTTGTTGACTTGCTTTGTGAATACCTAATATGAAAAATGTAATAGAGCTACTTGTTTAGTATACTTTGAAACGATGAATAAAAGATGCAAAGAAAGATAGTATTATATATGATCATGTAAAATCAGTAGATACAAAGGATGAGTTGTTCGTGATTTCACACTGTAATGAATTAATGTACTTCATTTATGAAATTCTCACAAAAAGTACAATGACAACTTGACATACTGAAATGTGCAAAAGAAAATTTAGGGAGATGATAGATTTAGTTGAAAAATATATGGTGGTGGTGGCGAGAGATGGCGATGAGAAAGAAAATAATTTTGTTGCTAATAACGGAATTGATAATGTTGAGAAGACAAATTGCTCACTAAATAATTTTCCATTATTAGATCTCCCATGTGTGACCAAAAGGAGTTACAAATGCAAGAATCAAAAGCAATTTGGAGAAGCATAAAAGGAAGGCATTAAAAGATGTTACAAGATCAAGTAAATTTTTTTCTTTTCTATTTTTAATTAAAAAAAATGCAAGTGGTATGATTTAAATATTTATTTGTTATGAATTAGGCCCTTTATTTCCTCTCTCTTTTTTTTTTTTTTTTTTTTTTTTTTTTTTTTTTTTTTTTTTTTTTTTAGAACATTTTTCCACAAGAGGACTTTCAGCAAGCTCAGGCCATGCATCCAAAGGTACTAGTTCTTTTCTAGATAACAATATTACGCTAGCAATATTTCTATTATTAATTTAGCATTAATCCCAAGTATTCTTTTTTAGAATAATTGATAAATATAAGACATTCAAAAAGCTCAAACTATGCACCACAAAGTACAAGTCTCTACCAACTAATGCACCCATTTAGTGTACCCATGGATGAGAACTATAATAATCAAGTATGATCTATGCCCCTTGCATCCTCCTTTTATTTTTTTATTTTTTTATTTTTTTTTATAAATTGATCATACATTTTAATCTTTTATAATTATTTGATATGTATTCTTTTTTCTAGGCATGCTAACAACCAATAGTTCAAATCATTTTCAACTATCAAATCAGATACAACTAAAAATCACACACACACACACAAACACACACACACACATACAATTTGAGCTTGAGCTAATATGATTATAGAAGCCCTTTTCCTATTGGACTAGTGCTTCTCTAAATGTTAGCTTTACAAGCATGCTTCAAAGTAACAATTACTTAAATATGATTGCTACTTCAATTTTTTTATTTATTTTTTCTATTTGCTCACTATGTATGTTTATTTATTTGTATCAATGGTTTTCTTTGTCAATAATAATTGAAAATGTCCATCTCTAATTGTGTAGAATTCTTTCTCAAATGGTTTTAGACAACTAAATCCTAAACAAAAAGTGAGTTTGACTTGGAAAATTTATGACAAGCATTCAATTTAGAAGATTTATCAAGTTTGGACTAATGATCGGATGAGTGAAACTTACATGGAATGTGTTTTGTATTTTGAAGACATTGAAAATAGGCCTAAAAGTCTAAAATTCCATCACTATTGAACCAAACCAGCCACCACCTTCAAACCCATACCACTATTGAACAAATGAGCCACCATCACACCCACCGCACCAATCAAACCAAAAAAAAAACACAAACCCAAAGCAACCACTGCATTTACAGTCGGAAACCACCACAACGACTAGCAACACCATCACTGATTTTATGTTGATATGTTCACCATGAGAGAAAGAGAGACTTTAGAGAATTATTAAAAAAAAAAAAAATTAGCACTAGCGAGGAACATGTCTCGCCTCTTGTGGCGATGACTATTCATCTTTAAAATTTTTTGGTTAGTTTACTGCGGCTGATGCAAGGTGTTTTTATGAGTTTCTAGCTATATATTTATTATCAGGCTTGTTTGACAAGCCTAATGTGAATGCTTTAAGCTGGATAGATTTGTTTTAACTAGAGTTAAGTTTTTATTTGTGGTTAACTTTGACATTAGCTAATAGCATTAGAATCCAGAGATGAAAAAAAAAAAAAAAAAAACTTATTTTGCATTCTTAAAACACTATTTTAACTATTTTACCAACTCATTTTATAACTCACCCTACATCCCAGTTTTTATTTTTACATACAACTCAATAAAATAATATAAACTATCTAATAAAATAATATAAAGTACTATTCTTTCTCTTTTTTCTTCCACTCACTTTTTCTCTTCACACACAATCACAAGATTAAACTAATATATTTTTTTTAGAAGCTATGAATAGTAAGGTTGTATATATGCAACCTTACTATTCATAGGTTACAAATTTTTTTAAGTTTACAAACCCGAATGGAGTTGGTTTTGGGTGGCTTGGGTTGTAATAGTAAGTGGGGGTGTAAACACCCCCAATGCTAATGCTCTAAATTGACAAATAGCAATTTATAATTAGCTAGGAGGACCACTTCATCACATCCACGTGGTCCTTTGTAGGGTCTAATAATTCCTCCTTAAATGAATATATTCATTTTCAATTGGTATCAAATTCATATGATCTTTATTTTTGTTTCCAAGCCTATAGATGGCCTAAGAAGGCAACAATCTCTCTCTCCCTTCTTCTTCTTCTTCTTCTTCTTTTCTTGTGTGTGTGTGTGTGTGATGGTGGTTAAGTTCCTCGTAGTGCTAGCTGAACCTATAGGCCATTTAGGCCACCGCTTAAGGCCCCCACTTGTAAGAGGTCCCCCAATAGTAATAATATATTATATAATTTTATTTTCTTATCTTAAAAAAAAAAAAAAAAAATTGGTAAGGCCCGCCCAAAAAATGTAAGACCCCGCCCAAATTATTGAAAATTGAGAACAACAAATTATTTCTATCCGTTTTGTCCAATCACATTATCAAATCTTTAGCTTTCTCAGAAAAAAATCATCACATCCAAATATCCTTTGGATCAAACCTTTATAACACATTTCATTAAGAAAACCAATATTCATTACTTGAAATGCAGAGAGGGAGAGAAAGAGAGATATTGATTTTCCTCAATGCAGAAGAAAAGATTCAAAAGTCAGAAAAAAGAAACAAGAGACAAATAAGAAAAGGCAGAAACAAGAAAGAAGAAAAAAAAAAAATACTCACTCTCTCCATCTTGATTCTAAAAAAAACACTCTTTTTAGTTGGCTTACTTATCAATTGGTGTTGGCAATAGACTTGGTGTGCTCATAGATCTTCATTTCAAATTCGTTTTTTGTTTTCTCTTCCTTTGCCTCTTTCGTCTACTTCATGATTTGCGGCTGGAGTGCTAGCCCTGTTGGGTTTTTGTTCTTTCTTTTTTGCTTAATTTTAGTTTAGTTGTTCTTGTACTCTTTATTGGCATTGCTTTACACTTTACTCTTTTTTTTGTTTGTTCTCTTAAATTTTTATTTCTTTAGATTTCTCTAGAATGCTATGGAATGGTCTGAATGGACCCACTTAATTTTTTTTTTTTTGTTTTTTGTTTTTGTTTTTTTAAGAAGTTAGATTTAGTGGATGGAAGTTAAAGAACTATATTGATTAGTGAGATCTAGTCCTACACGTTTTTGATCCAGTGATCCTAGTGTTACACATTTGTTTGTTTTTATTTTTTTATTATTATTATTATTTTCTTTAAGAAATTAGATTTAGTGGGATGGAGCCATGGTGATGGAGGGATAGTGGGCGGGTCTAAGGGTCTTAGTCTTAGTGGATCAACTATCAAGTTGAGTCCTACACATTTTGTTAGTGGGCTGGTCTTACTTCTTAGTGGATCTAAATCCAGTCATCCAATCTAGTTGAGTCTTATACATTTTGCTAAAAAAATGGTTTATTGCTACATAAAAAAAAGAGTATTGATAACAAAATTATAAATTTAGAATAATTTACTTTGTATTAGTATTAATTTTAATTTATTTGTGCAGGTTTAAAGTTTGAAGTGATCATATAAAATAAAGCTGCAATTGTGCTTTTGATAAACCAGGTTCTATTGTTTTATACATTAAATTTATATTATTCTAGTTAAATTGTAATTTCATTTTTATTATAGATTGTGTTTCATTTATTCATAAATATTTTTTAATTACAAATGTCTACTAGAAAATATCCATCTGGATATGAAAAACTAAAATAAAAAGACAAAGAGAAGAACTAATTGAATCTCAAAAAGGAGCTATGGACAAATTTATTACTAGTAAAAAGCAAAATGTTAGCGGAATTTGAATGCAGAAATTTAATTAGTAATTTTGCCTCCCAAAAAACAAGAAAAATAAAATTTAATTGAAAAAAAATATGAATTTATAATTAAATATAATAAAAGGTTCTATTTAAAGCTTTCGCCTAGGGCCCCCAAATTCGATGAGCCGGCCCTATCCTCGCTACTACTGGCATTGTAGACTTTCTAGCAACATTATTGGCAGCCATATATGTCTCTTGTGGATTGTTTTTAATAATTACTGAAAGTTCAAAAACGTGTACAAAAACACTTTTGAACGTATAGACCCCCAAAAACCAACTTAACCAATACAAACAATATGTCAAACAACTAGTGTGCGGAAACTTAACATATGCTATAATATGAAATTGGTTATAAACTATCTAAGCCATAACAAAATAAAATCCACAGCAGATAATATAAAAGCAAAGATAGAGAGGAAGGAAGATGCAAACACAAAGACGACACGCGATGTGTTATCGAAAAGGAAACCGAAGTCCTCGGCGAAAAACCTCTCCGCCGCCCTCCAAGCGGTAATCAATCCACTAGAAAATACAGTTGGGATACAAGGACAGCAATAGACCCTCCAAGCCTAATCTACCTAGTGCACCTAAGCCCTCCAAGCTTCTTGCTCCAACGAGGTTGCGCCGAACCTTTTTCTTTTCTAGCTTCCCGGATTCCGTTACTACACCGTAGCATCAACCAATGAAGATTGGCTCCTTCCTAACTGCTTCCCAGAACTCCAAACGACTGTCTCACAGAGATGATAATGGTGAGAACCAGGTTTGGTATAATGCCTCTCAAGGATTTGACAATGGAGAGGAAGAGAGTTGAGGAATATGATGAGACTCTAAGGTAGGGATTGTGTGTGAAACAATCTTGTTTTTCTTTAGGGTTTCTCTCTCAAAATTCTCTCTGGAAACTCTCTTTCAATCGTGGGTTAAAGGGGTATTTATACTGGAGTGGAGAGGAATGTGAAACGTCAGGTTTTAGCAAAACAAGGGTGGCTCGCGGCTTGACCAAGTCGCGAGATCCAGTCGCGAGTTAACCGTATGGCCAGTTGTCCTGTTTTGTCCTGTAGTGCTCCAGCTAGCATGACTGTTCATCTTCCAGCATGCTTGGCACGTGTGCAGCTTCTGGCGGCTTGCAGCCGCGAGTCCACTCGCGAGTCCCAGCCGCGACACTCTGTTTTCTTGCACACTCTTGAGCAATCTTCACTCTATCTCACTCACTACCCTTACAACAAACCCACCTAAATACAGGGTTACTAAATGCTGAATTACAAGCAAATTTGGCACGGAATAAAGCCAATTAGATGGTTGAATAAATTCAACCTTACAATCTCCCCCTTTGGCTATTCCGTGACAAAACCCTAAAACAGACTCTAGACTTAACATGTGAGTTGGGAACAGTTGAACAAAACTCACTCACACCTAACTCTAGAAGCTGTGAAGCACTTGAATCATATGAACATAATACTCCTGAAACACAACAATACACCATGATCATTGTAAGCAGAAAATTATAAATGCATATGAAACAGGCAAAATGTGATCAAGCAAAGATGGAGTTAATAAATAAATCATGGCTTGATCAACCAAGTGAACACCACAAGGTAGTGATCACAGTGCTCATTCTCACTTGGAATGAACACAGGGACATACAAGTTAACAAGCACAAGGCAAGACACTTGTATGCTCAACACTCAACCAATGCATAGCACATAAGGCATATGCATCTAGGAACAATCCTACAAGGGCACAAGAGTGACAGTACATAAACCAAAATACAGAACATTTAGATTAAAGTACTGATTTCAACATAGCATAAAGGCTGCACTTAAGCAAGGTACATACCATAAAGCCTACAAACTATGCATAAAACATTAACCCTAAAAGCTTACAAAAGCACATGGGTACAAACCAAAAACATCCTGAATAACATCATCAACATATATTAAAGTTTAAACCAAGAGTATAAGTTTAGAGTTAGAAACAGCTATACACCAAAACACAGTGTATCAAAACCATAAAAACACTAAAATACCCAAATCATAAACATATATAAACACATTACTCCCCCTCAACTAAGTACTCCCCCTTAAGAGCTGCTTTTCTGCTTTTCAATCATCAATGAACTTCTCCCCCTTTTTGACAGGAATGGCCAAAGGGTCACTGGTCATGCTGAGTTGTTAAGCTGTCAAGTTTAGCAGCCATGACATCAATCTGGTCTTGCATGGCTCTCATCCTATCAGAGTGCTCAGTTTGGACTGCCCTGATCCCATCAAGCCTTTCCAGAATGATTTGGAAAGCATCTGGAGGTGTGTCTGCAGAAGTTGAAGCTCTGTGTCTTTTGCCACTCCTCCTAGGTGTTGAGGTTGATGCAAGCCCTGCTGCCTCTGCTTCAGTCTCCATTGGGACAGCCTCTCCTTCATCACCTTCATCTTCTTCTCCTGGAAGCCTAACACTTATCCTTTTGCAGGTAAGCTTGTTGATTGCAGAGGGTGTGGACATGGGACTGATGTCTTGAGGGATTGGAACACCCTTACTTCTAAAAATCCTCATTAGCAAACTGGGAAAGATCAATTTAGGCCTAGAGGTTGTTCTAGTCTCATCCACAATGGTGTCATAAATGTGGGAACTTATGTCTATGAAGTTCTTTTCTTTGAGATCCATCAGAAAGACTGCTCTAGCACAATTGATTGTAGTCAATTTCTTAATGGGATAGAGGTTAAACATCGTAATTATTGTAAGGCACCTCATGTCCACTGGAAAGGCAGTGGTATTCAAACATTTCCCTTCTCTCTGCCCACCTATCCTTTGTTGAATTGTTTCAATAGAAACACTCCTATCCTTGTAATTGATAAATTCTTCATCATCTAATCCTTCAAGCCCTAATGCATCATCTATGACATGAGCATCCAAGACAAATTCTTTACCCCTCACCCAGCAACTTAATTCATTATCCTTTATCACAGCATTTGAGTAAAATTCCCTGATTAAGGGTTCACACACAACAGGGAAACCACCCAGAAGCTTTTCCCATCCTCTTCCTTCAAAACAGCTGGGAATAAATGTTTGCCTTAAGTCCTCCAAATCTACAAATCTCTCTTGAATGATTCCTGCATTCAAGAAGTTATCCTTGTATCTCTCAAAGTGGTGAACTGACCTAAACAGTTTAGAATCCATCTTTAATCTTTTGTCAGCCTTCTTTGCAGTAGATTTCTTCTTCTGAGGTGAGGGAGCCATCTGTGAACAATCAGAAAAGGCCACAACAACATAGAGCAATATATGTGCATAACCAGTCAGTACCATGTAATTAACAAAGAGATATCAACCATACAAATGAACTTTAAAAATTTAAACAACAAGCTACTTAGTTCAAACACATGGATAAACCAAGCCTAGGATAGGAAACACATGAACAACATGGTGAAACTATCCTAAAGGCAGATAAATGACATTGAGACAGATAATGGAAAAATGATATGACACACAAACAGTATATTGAGCCTAACAGAAGCTTCCCACAGATTAACACACTAAAACATGCAAATTTAGCACAGTAAAACTCACAACCTCAAAATGAAACAATAGAAACAACTCAACAGCTCAACGTTCAGATTAAAATAAAAGAAACACTCAGCAAAGCACAAGATGAAGAGTAATAAGGATATGACAATCATCACCACAAACTATAGTAACAGCAACCACAAGCTAAGCATGAACAAGGAGCAGAAACCGAAACAAAAACCCATTTCAAAAACACAATCATATGCGAAAAATCAAAGGGTAAAGGCACAAAATCAAGTAGAAAAGAGTGTAACAGAAAACCCATACCTGTAACTTGACGATTTTGAGCTACAAGAGTGCAACACTAGAGATTGGAAAAGGGTGCACGGAGCGTTTGGAAGGGAGAGAGTTTAGAGAGAAGATGAACAGTCACAAAAATTCGAGGGAAAACTGAAAAAGTTTAAAAACTGCTCCTGTTTCTGCAAAACACGCGATTTTCGCGACTTGATTAAGTTGCCACGCAGTCGCCAGCTCAAGCCGCCAAAGTACTCAAGAACAAAATTTTGAAAAATTTTTCCAAGTGTTTTTCGCGACTGGAAGGTCTACCCGCGAGTGAGTCGCGAGATGAGCCGCGAAAATCTCTGAGTGAACCTCGCGACTGGGCCTTCCACTCGCGAACAAGTCGCCAAAAATGACCAGCGAAGATGCGACTGAGGCTCGCGACTTGACATACCCGCGACTGAGCCGCCAAAACAGGGCAAAACAGTATTTTTGAAATTTTCAGATTTTTCAAACAAAATACTTTCCAAAAACACCTAAAACACTCAAAAATCTTTTTGTGCTTGAATTAACAAATATTGAGCATGTGAAAACACATTTTATCAAGTACAATCACACAAATGAATATGGCATTTATTGAACATAAACTTGTGTGTTGTGTGTGGATATCAACAATGAGATAGTCCTTTGTCTAATGTGAAGCTTCAATGATCAATTCAACCAAGGCATACACAATTAGCACTAGATCATGTGACCAATCTCAATTATAGAAATATGAATATATGACCTCCCACACATCTTGATAACATAACATGGAGCCTTTTATTTGACTCCACTTTCAATCATAACAACTGATCTTTTTGATCTTTTGAGGCAATCATCTCTCATTGTGAGAGGGATATATAACATTTCTCTTTGAAGAACAGGCCTTTGGCCTTTTTGAATGAACATTCACTTTTAATATAAGGTCGCTTACCCTTTTTCCTAGTCAAATATTAGAATGTGCGACAGGCTTTTGCAGCTCAATATCTCTTTTCATTTGGAGATTTACATTTGGTGAGCTCTTTTTAGCAAAATAAAAAATAAAAAGTGGGAAGATATATAGACACAAGTCTATGCATGTCTCAAGATCAACATAGCCATTCACTAATCATTCATGACAAGTTTGAAGATCTATTTACAACAATCACATAGATTTCAAGATTTTTCCCACAGAGATATAGGTGCATGAAAACAAGCAATGCTCGAAAATGCACAAAGCCATTAGCACAAAGGTACAAGGCAAAACAAGTTTTGAGACAAAACTCAACAAAGTCAATCAAGCTTTTTGATTTTCTAATTTTTATGTGATTTTTGGATTTTTGACACAAGAAACAAAAAGAATGATAAAACAAAATTAAGAAATATTCACAAGAGGATAAGCAAACAACCAAAATCAAAAACAACAAGCATACCAAACAAACATAGTCACAAAGCATAGGAAGTATTAATGCATGGACATGTTGTAATGCTTATGCATGAGTACCCTTATTCACCCGCACGTCACTTGCGTTTGGGGTGATTTCTTTATAGGATTGGGTACGGGAGTTAGGGCTTTCAAACCTTCGTGAGAAGCTTTCCAAGCAGTTGGTGAATGCACCAATCATCTTCATCACGTTCATCATTCCAGGATCTCCATTTTGACCTCTAGATTGATCACCTGCCCAAATTCTTCTATCATTTCTGGGTCCTCCTGACCTTTGAGGAGTTGCACTGTTCTTTGCTTTCAGTTTTTGGCAATTTGGTCGAGTGTGCCCTTGAAGTCCGCAATAATGGCACACATACGTTCCTCTAGGACCTCTTTGTGGTCGTGGACGTGACTTGGCACGAGATTCAGACCTGCCCACAGACTGATTACGATGATTCAGCATCCGTTGGTCCACCACATTCTTCTTCTCCTCCACCTCGAGCTTCACACCAGTAAGGTCAGCTACAACTGGATCTTTGGCTTTTACAAACTTCACTTCTTTAGTGACATTTCCAGATGAACTACTTCCTCCGGTATATCCCAGTCCGGATTTGTCTAAAAAGCTCTTTTGAGAAGATATAATATCATCTAACTTCTTGGTGGTGACCCTCTCTATTTTAGCATTTGGTTGCACAACCTCATTCTCAAGGAATCTCACTTTAGTGTAAGCTTCGGACAACTCACCATTCAGTGTTTCTATCTCACATTTGGCCTCCCTATATCGAATTAGGAGACTTTTGTAGTCCTCCTCAGCCTTCTTCATTTTTCTCACAGCAGCCTTGGCCACCCTTGTGTATTCACCCGACTTCTCCAAGAGTGAGTTATAATTCTCTTGAAGATTTGCTGTGCTTTCTTCTTCTTCAGCTTCTGATTCTTCAACAATTCCTAGTGATTCATCATCACTATGTTCTCCAAGGTCTCGTACAATCAAATTCAACTCATCCGACGACTCAACAGGAGCAATAGTCATAAAAGCTGAATAGTTCCCCTCTCCATCACAGCTCTCTTCAGACTCTGAGTCAGACGAGTCTGAGTCACTCAAGGTCGTGGCATACACTTTGCCTTTCGATTTCAAATAATTCGGACATTCCTTCTTAAAGTGTCCATGCCCGTTACATTCAAAACAAGTGACACCTTGTGTGGATTGGGATTCTTTTCCATCTTTCTTTTTGAAATCCCTCTTCTCCCTTCCAGAATTTTGGAATTTTCTTTTATCATCAAATTTGCCATTATTTTTTAATTTCAAAAACTTTCTGAAATTTTTGACAAGGTAGGCTACATCTTTGTCAACCATATCTTCTCCCGATGAGTCTTGATCTTCCACCTTCTCATTAATGGTCTTTAGAGCAAGGGATTTACTCTTCCGTTGATTGGACATCGACATCTCATAAGTCTGCAGAGAACCAACCAGCTCCTGTACTTTGATGTCGTCAAGATCCTTGCTCTCTTCAATGGCTGTCACTTTAGCACGAAAACTTTCCGGCAATGAACGAAGGATCTTCCTTACAATCTTTGAGTCCTCCGTTTTCTCCCCCAAGTTAAACTTACTGACAACCACCTCATTTAGTTTCCCATAGAAAGAGTCAAAAGACTCATCCTCACTCATTTTAAGCTCCACAAACCGAGTGGTCAGCATTTGTAACTTGGTGTCTTTCACTTTCTTCGTGCCTTCATAAGTGGTTTCCAGAATCTCCCATGCTTCTTTGGCAATGGTAATGTGAGAAATCCTGTGAAATTCATCTGGAGACACACCACAGAAAATAGCATTGAGTGCTTTACTGTTAGCATTAGATGCAGTAAGTGCTGCCTTATCCCATGTGGATTTGGCTGCCTCAGGTTTGGTCCAACCAATCTCAACAGCATCCCACACGAATTCATCAATAGAGCATAGAAAAGCTCTCATACGAACCTTCCAAAAAGCATAATTACTACCATCAAAATATGGAGGTGCATTTAGGGATTGAGACCTATCCATCTCAAAAGGGAGTCAAGGATCACACAATGGTAATGAAACCAACAGCAGTGTACCTGCTCTGATACCAATTGAAAGTTCAAAAACGTGTACAAAAACACTTTTGAACGTATAGACCCCCAAAAACCAACTTAACCAATACAAGCAATATGTCAAACAACTAGTGTGCGGAAACTTAACATATGCTATAATATGAAATTGGTTATAAACTATCTAAGCCATAACAAAATAAAATCCACAGCAGATAATATAAAAGCAAAGATAGAGAGGAAGGAAGATGCAAACACAAAGACGACACGCGATGTGTTATCGAAGAGGAAACCGAAGTCCTCGGCGAAAAACCTCTCCGCCGCCCTCTAAGCGGTAATCAATCTACTAGAAAATACAGTTGGGATACAAGGACAGCAATAGACCTTCCAAGCCTAATCTACCCAGTGCACCTAAGCCCTCCAAGCTTCTTGCTCCAACGAGGTTGCGCCGAACCTTTTTCTTTTCTAGCTTCCCGGATTCCGCTACTACACCGTAGCATCAACCAATGAAGATTGACTCCTTCCTAACTGCTTCTCAGAACTCCAAACGACTGTCTCACAGAGATGATAATGGTGAGAACCAGGTTTGGTATAATGCCTCTCAAGGATTTGACAATGGAGAGGAAGAGAGTTGAGGAATATGATGAGACTCTAAGGTAGGGATTGTGTGTGAAACAATCTTGTTTTTCTTTAGGGTTTCTCTCTCAAAATTCTCTCTGGAAGCTCTCTTTCAATCGTGGGTTAAAGGGGTATTTATACTGGAGTGGAGAGGAATGTGAAACGTCAGGTTTTAGCAAAACAAGGGTGGCTCGCGGCTTGACCTCGCGGCTTGACCAAGTCGCGAGATCCAGTCGCGAGTTAACCGTATGGCCAGTTGTCCTGTTTTGTCCTGTAGTGCTCCAGCTAGCATGACTGTTCATCTTCCAGCATGCTTGGCACGTATGCAGCTTCTGGCGGCTTGTAGCCGCGAGTCCACCCGCGAGTCCCAGCCGCGACACTCTGTTTTCTTGCACACTCTTGAGCAATCTTCACTCTATCTCACTCACTACCCTTACAACAAACCCACCTAAATACAGGGCTACTAAATGCTGAATTACAAGCAAATTTGGCACGGAATAAAGCCAATTAGATGGTTGAATAAATTCAACCTTACAATTACAAAAGATAATTTGCTTCTAAACTTTTAAGTGAGGAAAAGAATGCTTTAAATTTTTTAAAAGGGTTTCGATGATAATATCTACCATGGTAGCATTATTGATTTCTAGATTATCATTTAAGAATGGGAAAAAATTAATAATGATTAATATATGTTGCTGTGAATTAATGAGGTGGATTCCAAATCCTAGGTTTTTTTTGGTGGCACACTGTCTGTTGTCAAGCGGATTGAACCAAATTTCTAACGCTCATAGTGATCAACATTCAAACTGAAATCACAAATACTACCGTACTCTTAATTTTTGCTTTGCTTCCTTTCCATGTTAACTGTTAAGTAATTCTATGATAGAATATATGTCCTCTTTTTCATCGTACAAAGCGTAGAGTTAACCCAATTGAGGTCGTAATATCAAATATGTTTTCGGATTCAGATTTTCCTTCTTCACACTCGCAATGGAGTCGTATAAGGTGGGCGCACTATCTGTTTGACTAAATGCCTCACTGAGCTCGTGGAATTCAATGGTGTTCCAAGCTTTTGACACTGACTTTTATTTTTTTGTAAGATGGGAAGTTTATTTATTTATATAAAAAAGCTAGTACATCAGCTTTGACACTGACTTTGTTATATTTGTTTTACTGATTAAAAAATTATATTTTTTCCCGCCTGAAGTGAATTCAAAGGGAGTAAAAAACTAGGGGCGTTTGGATTGAGTTTTTTGATAACCTAATTTTCTGTTTCCATAACTCATAACTCAAAAATGGTGGGACCAATAGTAAAAAGGTTGTTTGGCCAAACGATAACTCTGTTTCCATAACTCTGTTTCCATCACTCAATTCTCTGATTTTTGAGTTATGAGTTATGGAAACTGAAAATAACAAAAGGCTGTTTTCAGTTTCCATAACTCATAACTCAATGGTATTTCCGTAAATAAACACACATGAGGGACCCACAGCCGCAACTTTTGACCACTTTTGACTTTTTTTTTTCTTTTCCTGGGTTGGCCGTTCATTTTTTTTTTTTTTTTTTTTTTTTGTGTTTTTTTTTTTTTTTGGTGGGTTGGGGGGGTTGTTTTTTTGTTTTGCTTTTGCGTTTTTTTTGTTTTATTGGTTGGCGTTGTTCTTTTTTTTTTTTTCTTTTTCTTTTCCTTTTTTTTTTCTTTTCTGGGTTGGCGTTTTTTTTTTCCTTTTTCTTTTTCTTTTCCTGGGTTGGCAGTTCGGTTTTTTTTTTTTTTTTTTTTTTTTTTAAAGCTTCGGTGAGTTGGGTATTAATAAAAAAAAAAAAAAAAAACTACTGTACTGGCTGACAGATGTGGGACCCATGAATAGTGTGAAAAAATTGAGTGATGAAAATAAAAGTGATGTTGCCAAATAAGTGTGAAAAAATGAGTGATGAGTGATGAGTTATGAGTTATGAGTGATGAGTGATGAGTGATGGAAATTGAGTGACGGAAATTGAGTGATGAAAAAAGGTTACCCAAACAGCCCTAGATGTCCCAAGGTTTTGGACCTTTATACTAGAAAACCGGATCTTGTTTTGCCTCTGTTTCTTATTAGCATGAATGAGACGAAGGAAAATGAAACATATATAGGACCAAAATCTTAGGTATGAGCTAATCCTGTTCTAGTGGAAAAAAACTGTATTTACATTCCAGCACTTGAAACTTATAAGATTGAAACAATTCAATAACAGACCCTTTTTTATAAGTTTTTTTTAAGTTCACTAAAAATACAAACGTTTGTTTGCTCTGCCAGTACATGGTTTTGGTTATCCCAAAAAAAAAAAAAAAAAAAAAAAGGTACATGGTTTTTATTCAATTAATTAATTTATTTTTCTAGATTACAAATCCTCACTATCAAATGGTTTTCTTGGATTTCTCTTACATATTTCTGCTTCTCCTTAACTGAAATTAAGTAGATTTCAAGTTATTCGCTGTACAAGTTTTTACTACTTTTTTGCTATATTTCAAACTTTAAAGGATTTCAATAATTTCATTCTGCCAAGAAGAGCAAAAATAGCTTAGTCTTATCTAATCTTTCTTCTTCTGTTTTTTTTTTTTTTTTTGAGTCTTGTTCACCATGAAAACTTATTCACTTATCTACCATATATGTGTCAAGACTGCATTAGTTTCACCGAAAGCTTTGTATATTAATATCTGAGACTACTTGTTACTTATTGAAAGCATCAGTCATACTTCATCTAAGTCTGACAGCGGATTCGGAACAAGTGATAAGACATACAGATAGAAAGAATTCAATGCCTCGGCACACCTGTGCCTAAAACCTAAAGCAAAGCGGTCTCTAAAGATGGGAAAAATATCATATACGCCAGATTTATGGAGTGTGCCTTTCACAGGCATGTGGGCTCTTAGTACCTAAAACCTATAGCAAAGCAGTCTCTGAAGATGAGAAAATTATCATATGCTCACAACTTATGGAGTGCACCTTTCACAGGCATGTGGGCTCCCAATACCTAAATCTTACAGCAAAGCAGTCTCTAAAAATGGGAAAAATATCATGTGCGCCAGCGCCGGATGTATGAAGCACGCCTTTCACAGATTGCACTCTCATTAAGACCAAAACTAGCATCACATCTTTAGGGCATGCTTTGCATATTAGTGTTAGGCACTGATGTGCCTGGGCCTGAATTTTATTGATCTTTCTGCCTTTAGAATCCTGGGCTCCCCTACACACAGTAAAAAAAAAAATCCTGGGCTCCCCCAACCCCCCATTTTGGTGAATTTGAAGGATCTTAAGTGGACCCAACTAATGAAAAAAATTTGTATTTAGTGCACGGACTATGAAAATTGACTTCACTTTTTTGCTTGAAACTTTGATCGCTTTTAATACTCATAATTGCATAAGCTGACTGTAGTTTAGGTCATGGCTCGCTGAAGACCTAACTATTAATTTGAAGTTGCTGTGAAGATTGGTGGTTTGCAATTAAATTAACATCAGAAGTTGTGTGTGTTAGGATCCGTAGGGGTTCTGGGCTTTTGACAATTGTTTTACACTTCAAATTATCTCTTTCAACCATGTTTAAAATTAAAAAAAAAAAAAAAAAAAAAAATCTAAATTCTATCTTAAGAGACCAGGCCTTTTAATTATCAACCTTCTACAGTACACCTCATCTACATGTTTTAGACTATTTTGTAATGACCACGACACAACTCATTCACATATGTGGCTTGTAATCGTTTAACGTCAATATTTGTTAAAAAATAAATAAAGAATACCTTGCTAGTACTAGTAGTAAAAAATGAAATCCCAATTACACATCATATCAACATCTGACAAACCTTTCTATTTTAGGAATTAAAGCTATGTAAGTATCTGACGTTAATTTTCCTTAGCAAATGACTAGAGTTTAGAGTTGAGAGAAAAATACATTCACAGTATCATCTCCTACCTATACACACCTATATTTCGAATAAAATTGAAATAAAAGGGGACAAAATAGTCATTCTACGTGTTCTAAAAATTATAAAATTCATGACCTAGGGATATAATATAAATCATATTTAATCATAGTTGGTGGTAACCTTTTTTTTTTTTTTGGTTTGAGAATTTAGTTGGGGGAAACTGGTAAAGGCAAAATGTATTTTTATTTATTTATTTCTGAATGAGAATTGGAGCTGTTGATTGATTTTGTGAAAAACTCAATTTTGATCGGTTGAAATCCGGTCTCAAAGTGCATCGAGATAAGTGAAATTTAAATGATTTTTCTTTTTGATAGGTTAAAAGTTTTCATTTGATTGGTCAGTATGTGAACTAACAAAAATCAACCTAATACTTCTTGGTTTTCACTTTTCATCGATTCAACCAACAAACATTTCACGTTCTTGCACGCACTTGAAATATTACAACATAAATTATGAAATTTTTAATTACAAATTAATTAATTATTTTTAATTTAAGATTAAGATTAAATAATTAAGTTGATAATCCTAAAGAACTCTTATCTCATTTGGAGTCAATCCCATTTGTTCTTAGTCCCTTACTTTGAGTCTTTGACTATGTTTAACCACAAATTTCCAATTTTTGTAATTATTTGTTGGAAAATAAAAATTTGACCTTTATTTTTGGGACTCAAATACTTCACTTATCATCTGGATATGAGTTCCCAAGGTTCATAGGTAACACTATATTTTCTCTATGAATAGAGAAAGGGATGCATTATAAAAGGGCCTATATATTAGAGTTGACACTTGTTAACCTGTCAGAGTTCTATCTCACCACCATTCAGAACACCCAAATAGTCTACAAAACTTTTAGAAACAATAATTCCATTCCAGTTTAAAAAGTGAATCTTCCATAAAAAATAGCCCTACCAAAATAATCATATTCAAGAATCAAAATTAAAGTGCTAGCTGTTTTTCTTTTCTTTTAAAAAGAATTTTTTTTTTTAGAGAGAGAGAGTTTCAACCTAGCTTATATAGGCATAATCTTGATCAATGAACATTTTGGCTGAAAATTTAATAGACAAAGCACAAGCACTCTATAGAAATCATAAAGAAGGCATGTGAATCAACATTCTAAGAAGTGGATGTGACGGTTGTTGAATTTTCCACTCATCTAAGGATTCAGCAAATGGAGATTCATCGCCATTTTTTGTGAATGGAGCCGTACATATAGATTCAAGTGTCTCCCACATAATCAATTTGGTTAATTTTATTTGGATTTTATTTTCAAAATAGATTTTTCCTTTGTAAATTATGCTCTTAAAAAAGTAAAAATTAAAAAATGTATATATATATATATATTAGTTTTTTATTATGTCTAGTTTTATACTTCTTATTTGATAATTATTTGTAGTTTTAGTCATGTATTTCTTTAATCATTTCCTCACACATTCATATTTTAATATGTGCATCATGAATCATGAAAATGTTCATTCATCATTTAGAAACATATTAGGTCATGCTAGGTTATGTATCTCACTTAAAAATGATAATTCTTGTATAGAAGCGAGGATCTAGTTTGTAACATGCTACAAACTTTGTTAAATATGAAGAATTTTCAGCCATATTAGATTAGGAATTGATAGCATAATCACAAACGAAAAGCTAAATAGTGAAAGGGATCATGGCAAAAGTGAATATTGCAGCAATGCGGATATTGGTGTTGATGGTGATTGGGGTGTGTTCAAGAGCGCATCTATAAAGTGGGTTGAAAAAGCAACTGTGAAGGGGATGGGTATGAAAGGAGGTAGGTCAAAAATGCCAATGGTGATGAAGATCATGAACAAATTAGACTCCAAGATGAAGAACATAGGAGATTAGAGTTGATTATAATTTGGGTGAGTTAAGGATATGCCATCACAAAATAGGTCAAAAAGACAAATGGTGAAGGAGATCATAGAGAAAAGCAGACACAACGACAACAAACAGGGTAGATTGGTGTCGATTATGATTTGGGCGAGCTAAGGACATGCCACGGTGAATTAGGTGTGGCTATGAAATGGGGTGTGGATGATGATGTGTTTGTGTGTGTACGTAGGAGAGGGAGAGAAAAAGCTGAAATTTAGGATTTGGAATTTTGCTTATACCATTGTTAGAAAAAAAATAAATTAAACGTCATTTTGTTGTTCAAATAAAAAACAATAAAAACATGGTAAGAGGCAAGGGTCCAATTGCAACCAATAGTACGTTGTAAATGCTTAAAATCAACAGATTTTAGGCACTAGAATATTTATAATTTTGTGTGTGAGTGTGGAGCTAGAATTTCAAAATTGAGGGGCCAAAGTAATAAATATAAAATGTTAACTAATTTAAGGTGGCCATATAGGGTTGTTTCATTAAGAGGTTTTGTGAATAGGATGAATGTTTAAAAGTTTTTAGGGAAATGGAAGTTGCTTAGAGCATGAAGTAAGCCTTTGACAATGCCTTCATAAGTGAAATCCATCTCTTTGGTAGCTCTTGGTTAATTCTCAAATTTCATTAATACAGCTAATTGTCATCCTCGTTAGCCAAGCTTTTATACTTTTAGATAAGTGTTGGTTTGCTTCCATCTTATTGTAAAAGAATTCAAAACCACAACTGAATCTAAAACCAAAATTTTTGAAAAATAAAAATCGAATCTGACAAGCTAGAGAAAAAACCTACTGAAATTCCCGGGGGGGGGGGGGGGGGAATTAATTTGGGATCTCTCTCTCTCTCTCCAACTGAATCAATAACCTTTTAAAAAAAATGAAAATAATAACCAAATTTGACTAAAATCAGGAAAAATTTGATCATTCTCAGGCAATTGATTCGACCTAATAGTGTTTTTTTTTTTTTTAACAACCCTAATGTTAATATAGATTATAGAATCGAGTCAAGTTCGGTTATCTAAGGTGTGAAACCATAACAAGTTTTAGAATTTGAATCCAAATCCACCTCAAAAATATTTAAAACGTTCATACTCCTTACTATTATGGTTGTGCTGGCCGGATTGAAAAATTCGCTAGGCTTAGACCAATTGCCATCATTACATAATACCTACTTTTAATTTCTTTGAAAAGTTGTCAATAATAATTGACTTAAATAGGTTAACGGTAAATTTCAGCGGCCCATTATTAATAAGATAAACTCTGGAGCAACGAGGACATGAAAAGAAACAGAATATTGACTAGATAAGACTATTTTGGATGATTAAAAAAGCATCATATATATATATATATATATATATATGTCATTAGAGAAAGTGATCTTGACTAGATAAGACTATTTTGGATGATTAAAAAAGCATCATATATATATATATATATATATATATATGTCATTAGAGAAAGTGATCTTGGACGATTATTCGGTTCATTTACCCCATGGTAATTAAGTGACATGTTGAAATTATGCATATCTCTCAATTGATTGTAATTGATCACGATTAGAACAATCACCCATGCATTTTTAATTAAGCTTGGGTGAAAAAGATACATATATATAGGACACTTATTTCTTAATGTTTAACATAGCGAAAATATATGTTTGTCAAATCCAAATGAATTGCTTAATTAGTACAACAAAGTTGTTTGGCATGTCAAGATTTTGTGCCAAGGAAAATGATCATTTCCATTACAAATTGCTAACTTGTTAAAAAATTTCTTATGTGAAATCTAGTACCAAGTGTGAAAACCAGGGCCGGCTGAATGGTAGAGCAATAGATGCGGTCACCTACGGCCCCAAGTAAAAAAAAGGCTCCCAAATTTTAACTATTAGGGCTATATATAATCAATAAATAAAATAATATATTTTTATTAAATGAAAAACAAACAAAAAAGTGAGAAAAATGCTAATCCACAATATTTTTCACAATACTTTTACAACAAATGCTAAGTATATAACAGATTGTTATAGCTTGTTATTGATGGCAAAAAAATAATTATAGTGGTGTTTTCAAATAGAAAACAAGAAGCAACTTAAAACTTATGATTTGTTGTGAAAAATATTGTAAATGTTGCACTTCTAAAAAATAAAATAATAATAAGAGTTGAGTTAACAAACTTTTACTAGTTTTCATCTAGGTCTACTATTAACACAACTCTTTTATTTACCACTATTAATCTACAACATCAACAAGTGTGAAAAGTTTTTTCAAATTTTTTGTGTCTATAAAATTTCTAAAAAAAGAAAGAATTCTACATAGTACATGTTAATTAGAAGTAATTTTGTATCTAAAACAAAATAATCAATTTTCACCTTAGGCCCCTAAATGCATCAAACTGCTCCTGGTGAAAACATAATCCGACAATATTATTTGCATATTTTGGACCTTTTATTTGTGTGTTTGGATCCATGTTTATTGGCATTTGTGTTTAGCTACAGCGAGTTTTCTCTCTCTCTCTCTCTGTTTTTTTTTTTTTTTTAAGCCGCAACTTTTGACTATTCTCCCGTGAACAGTACACCCATGCACTGTTCACAGGTCTCACAAATTTTACTTTTCAGCCACTTTTTCATTAAAAATGGGTCTTACGGTACTATTCACACATTTAAAATTTATTTTACTACAGTGTTTTTAGTTTTCAGTTTTAGCAAAATAAGTTCTATCCAAACGGACCCTATATATGCTACAGTTATCGCAACAAGTTAAACTGATCAGAGAAAGATGTTTTCACTTTTAAGCAACAAGTGAATAAGTTTTAACTCAAGAAGATTAGTAATAATTACAACATTGAATCACGATAAACCCAAATTGTCCGAATTCCTTGGACTGAGACTTGTACTTAAGAAGTGAATTTGGACCGCTGGGCGCTCTCTTCTTCTACGTCTCTTGCTCATGCACAGCCTAAATCCATGCATTCCTTGTGTAATTCACGGGGCAAATAATTTCATATCACAAATAAAACTGAAAATGGAATGATATGCAGTATTAAAAATGTTAAATTATTAAAATTCTATGTAGTCTCTCAATTACTAATTTATATCAATTTAGTGACTCATCATTTACAATCTATTCAATTTCATGATTGGGTTCTCTAGTAGGTTAAATTTTAACGAGATTCATAGCTCAAACTGACTAGATTTTGAAAGTTTATAGTTTTCATTATAACACTTTTTAATGAAGTTATGAGATTAATGACATGGCCATGTTCGTGTGACTCAATGATATATGTTATGATAATGTGGCAGCTATATATAATGTGGTAGTGACGCTTTTAACATGTGTCTGATTTTTAGCATGTAATTAATTGATTTTAGACATGTGATAAGAGATAATTATTGCTTGTATTTGAATTTTAGCATGAGATAAATGTGCAAGTTAAAAGCAAGGGAATTTGTTCTAAGTGATGATGCCATCGTAACTAATTGCTTATGTTATAAATTGTTAGACTCAGTCTTGTAAGTGGCCGGATTTCAGTTAACTTAACTGGTAAAGTTTTTTATTGTCAAATAAGATATATAAAGTTTGAACCCTGTTTATATCAAAAACTGATTAGTATCTTAGCTTGATTATAAAAAAACAATTATCATAAAACGGATGTCATAAATTCAGATTCTATCTTAGTTATCAAAAAATAAAAATAAAAAATAAAAACCTTAGCATTGTAAAAATCGACTTTGAAAGAGAATTACATTGTGAGATTTAAATCAAGGTTGATAATTCCTCTCTCCCTTCAAGCTACTTTCTCTCTTTCTTTAAGCTCTTAAATTTCCCTTTGAATTATTTGGTATCCATAGTGGTCTTATTCAATATATTCCAAATACATCAACATATCAATTAGATGTTTATACTTCCATGATCAAGATAAATCATCATAATTAATATATTATAGTTTTATCAAATGAGATGTCCAATCTAATCACTAACTATGATCTTAATATTTATGAATTCAAAAGGATTTATAATTTAGATGTTCTGTATGCAAATCTCATTCTCATATCTAAATCACACACAATGCATCTTATGTTCTACAACACAATGTTGAATGTTCATATATATATATATACAATCTTAGAAAATTAAACTCTTTTATTAATAAGATAAACTAATACAATTGGATTTGGATTTTAGGGCACCAATCCTAACAATTAACAACTGCGTGGGCAAGTCCATCCTTCCTTCACTGGGTCCCTTCTGTCACTAAGCTCCTTTTATTCCCTCTAGAACCATGAAGCTTTCTTATGATGATGTAGAAGTTATTACTTATGTTGGCGATGTTGATCAATGATCAGTCTAGACTCAAGACATACTTGGACACTACAAGAAAAACAGGAGACTTTTGGGTTATGGACGAGATTGGATGACAGATCATACATTTTGGGTGATGAAAATCCCAGATGGTAGAGGGGAATTTATTGGGTTTTTATTAAAAAAAATGCTTCCAGCATAAAAGCTCAAAACTAGAGTGGTAGGTTGTATTTGGCTCCTCCTTGATCTCTCATGTCTTCTCCTATTTATAGAGAATATTTTGTGGTTTTAGGGAGTTAAGGTAAGGGTCGTACATTTCATAGATAAAACCTTATATTTATAATTTATACACAAAGAAAAAATTGTAAATTAAATTAAATTTACAAAGAGAATGGAGCTGAACACACTCTCTGAAAAGGACAATCTACTTTATCCATCAAGCAACTCCAAGGCATGATAACTGATAACTAATGGCATGGGTTTGCATCTTTCAATCCCTCGAAGTGGGTCATCAAACCCTTTAGACGACCACATAACATCGACCTCTTGCCATTAGTGACGACCACCCAAAGATGACCTTCAATTGAAGGGTACATTAAGATTTACTTCCATTTGTCCAATTAATTGTCCGACGCTCTCCACAACAAACTCATCCAACACGTCCCCTACTCGACCTCCCAAAGTGATCGAGTTGTCCAACCCCGTAATGATCGATGAAGGTGCCATATATGGGAACTCCAGGGCGAGAATCTCTCCACCATTACCCCCCACTTATCATAATTCATCAGTAATGGAAAACTGAAGAAATTTTCGGAAGGTAGTCAACCCAGACTAGCTCCTATATAAAGCCCAGGCATTCTCCACTTCAAGCTATGTGGCAGCAAAAGCCCTAATAGAATCACCATAAAAAAAAAAAAAAAAAAAAAAAAAAAAAAAAAAAAAAAAGCCCTAATAGAATAGCATTTTTAGGTTTATTGGGTATATGTGAGTTTCTAACTTAAGCATGAGAAAGCTTAGGCTGGCACCGCACTAATAACCTTCAATAGTATGTTTTATTCTTGTAGGTATTCCAATACTTCTATTTGGATGATTGGCTCACTAAGTATTTCGTGTATCATCAATAACTAATACCATCCGAGCATAAAATAGAGGTTCTCTTACAAGTTCTCTCATGTATCCAAAGCTCTATACAAAGCGCATTGATCACATGAGAATACTTAAATGGGTATCAACCTCCTAAATTCCAAAAATATAATGGAAAATAGTAGTACCAAGCAATGCATTACTAACTTTGTAGAAGCCTGTGAAAATGTTAAAATTTATATCTAGAAGATCTTTTCACCAAGAAATTTTTTCATTTGCTCAAAGAAAATGCTAGTTGTTGATTATATCAATCTTTTTTTTTTTTTTTTTTTTTTTTTTTTTTTTTTTTTTTTTTTTTTTGAGAAACAAACACATATACACATAAAGAAAAGAGAAATGAGTTCGATACACCACACATTCCACTTGAAAGTCATGATAACTTTTAAGGGCGAGTGAAGTAAGAATTAATTACATCAATTGATAGCTTACTAATACCAAGTAGAGCTTACCAAAAGTATATATTTTGATTTAAAATTAAGATGAAACTCTAACTTCTATTATATAATTACTCGTTGACATATTATGTAACAAGGATTAGTTTACGGGGAGTCCTTCTTCTTTATGGGGGAGTCATTCTTCTTTATGTTATATACCAGAGCATGAGCATCAAGGTTTCAAAATTATGTCTATTTAGAGTTTGTTTGGATACTGTTTATTGTTGAAAACTGAAAATTGAAAATATTGTAACAAAATAATTTTTAAATGTGTGAATAGTATCGTAAGACCTATTTTTAATGAAAGTTTTGCTAAAAAAGAGGTTTGTAAGTCCCGTGAACAATGCACGGGACTTGCTGACAGATGCTGGATGCAGCTGAAAACTCATTTCAGTTGCATCCAAATGTTCACATAGAATACGTTTGGATACCACATTTTGTATCAACGTTTACATCTGGCTGAAGAATGCGTCTGTCAGTAGATCTCGTGCACTGTTTACGGGATCCACAAACCTCTTTTTTAAGTAAAATTTTCATTAAAAATGAGTCTCATGATACTATTTACACCTTTAAAAATTATTTTACTTTAATATTTTCAGTTTTTAATTTTCAATTTTTAGTAATCAACCGTATTTAAACGGACCTTAGTATTCATTATCATAATGGACTGGAATTGATAAAATCAAAACTGACAGGAAAATGACATTGAAGTTAACTAGCTGTCAAGTTTATTTTTATTGGGTAATAAGTACTTGGCTGCCAAGTTTAATTAAAAGGGTGTAGTCTTACTCTTACAGTACTGTTCCATCATCGTAAATTGTCCATGCATGAATGTTCAAAAATCAAAATATAATCATGAAAAAGCAAGAGAATATATTCATGCAAATTGCAAAAGGTGCATGAACTCACAAAATTAAAATAGTACAATATATATTCGCCTAACAAGTTAAAAATCACATAATGAAGGAATAGAAGAAGCCGCACGGTTATCGACATGCACCCTTAAAGCCAGTCACTTCGTTTAGCTTCTCAATCAACTAAAGTGGGTCGGCATTAATTTGATGACTTGCTTACTAGGTGTATTGAATTGAAATTGTTAGGACATATATATATATATGAGATAAGAACATATAGATCTATATTATTACCCAATTAGGATCTCTTAGCTAGCTAGGTCCTCATTACCTACATTATTGCGGTAATCAATTTTTAAAAACGACAACTTTTTGTCTTACGCCTCAGATTGGAAATATGGAGATTTCGTACGAATGCCTCAGAATTTTCAAATAATTGATAGACGGTAATGGTTATTATTACAATATAAACGAGAATCTTTATTAAAAAATACAAATAATTATAATGGAAGATAATTGATGAGTCAAAAAATGATTTAGAATAGTCCTTCCTCTTAATGACGAGGAAAGCAAGCATTACACATTTATTACGTGCATAGATGAAAAAGCGTGACAAATGGAGCAACAGTAACAAGTGAGCTGTACAATTCAGAGCTCCAATTAGTAACGTACTAGTCGTTGAACATAAATGTTAGGACATATGTGATTTACTTGTTAGGAACATATGTCACTATTTTATGTAATTGACTAATCCTTTGACAAAACACACTTTACTTATATTTGGATAGATCTAGGATGTATTTAATACTTTAAGAAACTTTGTTTCAAGATCAAGTGTTGAAGTCATGCAAGTCTGTCCAAGATTCAAGCTGAAAGTGCAAGTTCATTAAAGCTCGACAGCTAGCTCGACAACTAGTATCTATCGAGCTTGAAGAGCTATTCCAGCCCCGTGGCTTGACAGCTGCTCGACAGATGGCTATCTGTCAAGGTTTATGAAAAACAAAGTTTTAGTTCTGTTTTGACTCCAATTCGTGATTATGTATTTGAGCTTTCTTTTCTCACAATCCTAGACATATAAAATGATTATTTTAAGGGCCGTCAAAGTGGACACAAGTTGCACAAGTGTTGTGCAAAGTTTGTTCAAGCAAATTGTGACTGGAGATAAATTTTCCCTAGTACATCGTTCTTGTGTAGAAGTTGCTGTGTTTGCAGCCAACAACCTTCTTTAGTTGGTGATTGAAGTCACGTACTGGGATCTGCGCAGTTAGTTAGTCACATACTGAGAGCTGTGCATTATAAGGAAAGATTGTTACTACAAAACAAGTCCAATTGGGTATTGGGATAAGGGTTCAATTGTAGGTTGGTAGAAGATATTGGGATTCCTTTACTTGTAACCGCTTGTTTTGATAATAGTAGATTCTCGGGAGTGGTGACCTTAAAATCACTTGAAAGTTCAAAAACGTGTACAAAAACACTTTTGAACGTTTAGACCCCCAAAAACCAACTTAACCAATACAAGCAATATGTCAAACAACTAGTGTGCGGAAACTTAACATATGCTATAATATGAAATTGGTTATAAACTATCTAAGCCATAACAAAATAAAATCCACAGCAGATAATATAAAAGCAAAGATAGAGAGGAAGGAAGATGCAAACACAAAGACAACACGCGATGTGTTATCGAAGAGGAAACCGAAGTCCTCGGCGAAAAATCTCTCCGCCGCCCTCCAAGCGGTAATCAATCCACTAGAAAATACAGTTGGGATACAAGGACAGCAATAGACCCTCCAAGCCTAATCTACCCAGTGCACCTAAGCCCTTCAAGCTTCTTGCTCCAACGAGGTTGCGCCGAACCTTTTTCTTTTCTAGCTTCCCGGATTCCGCTACTAGACCGTAGCATCAACCAATGAAGATTGGCTCCTTCCTAACTGCTTCCCAGAACTCCAAACGACTGTCTCACAGAGATGATAATGGTGAGAACCAGGTTTGGTATAATGCCTCTCAAGGATTTGACAATGGAGAGGAAGAGAGTAAGGGAATTTGAAGAGACTCTAAGGTATAGATTGTGGGTGAAGCATTCTGGTTTTTCTTTAGGGTTTCTCTCTCAAAATTCTCTCTGGAAGCTCTCTTTCAATCGTGGGTTAAAGGGGTATTTATACTGGAGTGGAGAGGAATGTGAAACGTCAGGTTTTGGCAAAACAGGGGTGGCTCGCGGCTTGACCAAGTCGCGAGATCCAGTCGCGAGTTAACCGTATGGCCAGTTGTCCTGTTTTGTCTTGTAGTGCTCCAGCTAGCATGACTGTTCATGTTCCAGCATGCTTGGCACGTGTGCAGCTTTTGGCGGCTTGCAGCCGCGAGTCCACCCGCGAGTCCCAGCCGCGACTCTCTGTTTTCTTGCACACTCTTGAGCAATCTTCACTCTATCTCACTCACTACCCTTACAACAAACCCACCTAAATACAGGGTTACTAAATGCTGAATTACAAGCAAATTTGGCACGGAATAAAGCCAATTAGATGGTTGAATAAATTCAACCTTACATCACTCAGTGGGGTTTTTGCCATGTTGGTTTTCCCCATTCGTAAACAAATCACCGTGTCAATTTAATTTCCGCTGCATTTAATTTAATTGGTGATTTGTTTGTGGTACCATGCACTTTGCATGTTAATTTGATTAATTAATAAACTTGACTAATTAATCATAAGGAGTCAATTTGTTTTTGGTCTATCAAGTGGTATCAGAGCAGACACATTCTGATTAGGGTTAATCTTTGCTGTGTTGATCCATTGACCCCTGTTTGTCATGGATAAGTCATTAATTATACATCATTTATTTGATGACACTAACTATGCATACTGGAAAGTATGCATGAGAGCTTTCTTGCAGTCTTTAGATAAGAAAGTGTGGCAAGCTGTTGAGATAGGCTGGACCAAGGCAAAGGAAGCACTGGCCAATTGAGATGAAGCCAAGATCAAGGCGGCAAACTTCAACAGCAGGGCATTGAATGCTTTGTTTAGTACAGTCACTAATGAGGAATTCAAGAAGATATCCTCTACTGAAACTGCTAAGGAGGCATGGACCATCCTCCAGACAACCTATGAAGGAACTAAGGCTGTTAAGGATTCGAAATTTCAGAGGCTTACTACAAGCTTCGAAGAGATCAAGATGGAGGAAGATGAGTCGTTTGATGAGTTCTACGCCAAGTTTAAGGACATAGTGAACTCAGCTTTCAATCTTGGGGAAACCATTCCTGAACCCAAGATTGTGAGAAAGGTGCTCAGATCTCTACCCGAGAGATTCCATGCTGTAAGGTTGAATTTTATCAACCATCTTGTTGGCTTTATTTCGTGCCAAATTTGCTTGTATCTTAGCAATTAGTAACCCTGTATTTAGGTGGGAATCATGTAAGAGTAGCGTGTGAGAAAGTGTGAAGAAATGTTCAAGAATGTGCAAAGAAGCAGGGACTCACGACTGGATCTCGCGGGTGGCTCGCGGCTTGCGAGCCGCCAAAAAGTTGCACACGTGCCAAGCATGCTAGAAGCTAAAGAGTCGCGTCAGCTGTTGCACTATAGGACAAAAGTCCCAGGCTGGCCAGGCCGTTAGCTCGCGGCTTGAACTTGTGACTCAACCTAGTCGCGAGGTCAAGTCGCTAGAACACCCTGTTTGGGAAAAACTGACTTTTCACATTCCTTCTCACCCTACTATATATATACCCTTATACCCATGACATTTAGAGAGCTTCCAAAGAGAATTTTGGGAGAGAAACCCAAGAGAAAAACAAGATTGATTCATCCACAATCTTCATATAGAGATTCTTCAAATTCCTTTACTCTCTTCCTCTCCATTGTCAAATCCTTGAGAGGTACATTACCAAAACCTTTTCTCACCATACCCATATCTGTGAGGAGGCCATTTGGTGTTTGGGAAGCAGTTAAGAATTGACCAATTTCATATTGGTAGATGCTATGGTCAAGTAGCGGAATCCGGCAAGCTAAAGAAGAAATAGGTTCGACGTAACCTCGTTGGAGTAGGAGTTTGGAAGGCTTAGGTACATTGGGTAGATTAGGCTTGGAGGGTCTTCTGCTATTCATGTATCCCAACTACATTCTTTAGTGGATTGTTTACCGCTTGGAGGGCGGCGGAAAGGTTTTACGTCGAGGGCTTCGGTTTCCTCTTCGATAACACATCGAGTGTTGTCCTTGTGTTTGCATCTTTCTTCCCTTAATCTTTTCCATTTAATTTCTACTGTGAATGTGATTTTATTTGGTTTAGATTGTTTATCAATTTTGTATTAAGCTTATGTTCATTTTTCGCACATTAATTGTTTGATATTAAACTTGAATTGGTAATTTGTACATTTGGGATCTAAACGTTCAAAATGTTTTATACACTTATTGAACTATCAATTGGTATCAGAGCGGGTACACTCTTCTTGGTTTCATTACCATAGTGTGATCCTTGACCCCATATTGAGATGGACTGGTCTCAATCTTTAAATGCTTCACCATATTTTGATGGTAGCAACTATGCATTTTGGAAGGTAAGGATGAGAGCATTTCTGTGTTCTATAGATAAGGCTGTTTGGGATGCTATTGAAATAGGTTGGACAAAGCCAAAGGCAGCCAAATCCACTTGGGATAAGGCAGCTCTCGCGGCGTCAAATGCTAATAGTAAAGCACTTAACGCAACTTTTTGTGGTGTGTCCTCAGATGAATTCCATCAAATTTCTCATATCACCGTTGCCCAGGAAGCATGGCAGATTTTGGAAACCACTTATGAGGGTACAAAGAAAGTTAAGGACACAAAGCTACAGATGCTGACTACCTAGTTTGAGGAGCTAATGATAAGCGAGGATGAGTCCTTTGATTCTTTTTATAGTAAGCTAAATGAAGTGGTCATCGGCAAGTTTAACTTAGGAGAGAAAATAGAGGACTCGAAAGTTGTAAGAAAAATTCTTCGTTCATAGCTGGAGAGCTTCCATGCAAAGGTGACAGCAATTGAGGAGAGCAAAGACCTTGATGAAATCAAAGTCCAAGAGCTGATCGGTTCTCTCTAAACGTATGAACTTTCATTACCGAATCAAAGAAAGAGTAAATCACTGGCTCTTAAGACAATAAATGAAAAGGTAGAAGGTCATGGTTCATCGGATGAGGATGCAGTAGAAAAGGATGTTGCATACCTTGCAAAGAATTTCCACAAATTTCTAAAGTTCAAAAACAGTGAGAAATTTGGTGATAAAGGGAAATTTATGAATTCCGGAAAGGAGAAGAAAGACTTTAAAAAGAGAGAAGGGAAGGAGTCCCAATCTACACAAGGAGTCACTTGTTTTGAGTGTAATGGACAGGGCCATTTCAAAAAGGAATGTCCTAATTATCTGAGATCAAAGGGCAAGGTGTATGCCACCACTCTTAGTGACTTAGATTCCTACACCTCTAATTCGGAGGATAGCTGTGATGAAGAAGGGAATTTCTCAGCATTCATGACTGTTGCTCATGTTGAGTCTTTGGAGGACTTGAATTTGCTTGTGGAAGAACTTGGGGAGCATAGTGATGAGGAATTTGTCGGAATTGTAGAAGAATCAGATGCTAAAGAAGATGAAGATACAGCTGGTCTTAAAGAGAACTACAATTCTCTACTTGAGAAGTCAGGAGAATATGCAAGGGTGGCCAAGGTAGCTGTGAAAAAGATGAAGAAAGCTGAAGAAGACTATAAAAGTCTTCTAGTGAGATATAAGGAGGCCAAGTGTGAAATAGAGACGCTAAATGGCGAGCTAACCGAAGCTTACACCAAGATAAAATTCCTTGAGCTTGAGGTGGTTCAAGCAAATGCCAAGGTAGAGCGAGTCTCTACAAAGAAGCTTGATGATGTTCTTTCTTCTCAAAAGACCTTCTCCGACAAAACCGGATTAGGATATACCGGAGAAAGTAGTTCAGCTGTGAACATCTCCAAAGAAGTGAAGTTTGTGAAGGCCAAAGAGCCGGTTGTAGTTGCCTCTATTGTTGAAAAGGCAAATATTGAGAAGAAGAAGATTGTAACTGACCAGCAGGTGTTGAATAAGCCCCGTAATCAATTTGTGGTCAGGTTTGAAGGCAGATCAAAATCTCTTCCATGATCGCAAAGAGGTTCTAGAACGAACCATATGTGCCATCACTGCGGACTTCATGGATACACTCGACCCAATTGTCATAAGCTGAGAGCATTGAGGAATGCTAGTGACCAAATGTCAAGAAGGCCAAGAAATGACAAGAGGACTTGGGCTGTTGAGTCATCAAGAGATCGAATTGTTGATCCCGGAATGATGGACGTGATGAAGATGATTGGTGCATTCACCAACTGCTTGGAGAGCTTCACTAGAAGGTTTGAAAGTCCTAACTCTCGTACCCAATCCTATAAGGATATCACCCCAAACACACGTGACGTGTGGGTGATGAAGGGTACTTATGCATAAGCATTACCACATGACCATGCATTAATACTTCCTATGTTGTGTGACTATTGGTTTGTTTATTGATTATGAGATTTAAAATTGTTTGTTAGTTTCATTTCTTTGTTTTTTCTTTTTTTGTTTACACTGTTGCTTCCTATCAATCTTTTCCTTCGTGTGTGTCGAAAAAATCCAAAAACCACATAAAAAGTAGAAAATCCAAAAAAATTGATCGACATTGTTGAGTTTTGTCTCAAAATATGTTTTACCTTGTACCTTTGTGCAAATGGCTTTGTGCATCTACAAGCATAGCTTGTTCCCTTTGCACTTATATCATTATGGGAGAAATTTTGAAATCTTTTGTGTCTGTTGTAAATAGATCTTCAACTTTGACATGAATGATTAGTGAATGGTTTTGTTGATCTTGAGACATGCATAGACTTGTGTCTATATATCTTTCTACACTTTATTTTATTGTTTTTGCTAAAAGAGCTCACCAAATGTAAATCTCCAAATGAAAAGAGATATTGAGCTATAAAAGCCTGTCGCGCATACTAGTATTTGACTAGGAAAAAGGGAAAGTGACCAAAAATTAAAATTGTATGATGTTCAAAAAGCCAAAGGCTAACTCATCATATGAAATATAAAAAATTTCAGGCATCGATCTCAAAATGAGATGTGTTGATTCAAATAGATCAAATGATATGTCAAACATGGAGCCAAATGAAAAGTTTCAAAGTTATTTTTACTCAAGCCTTTGTGGGAGGTCATATATGCATATTTCTATAATTGAGATGGATCACATTATGTAGTGCTAGTTGTGTATGTCTTGATTGAATTAATCATTGAAGCTTCACATTAGACTAAGGACTATCTCATCTTTGACATTCACACACAACACACATGTCTATGTTCAATGAATGTTATATTCATTCGTGTGATTGTACTTGATTAAATGTGTTTTCACATGCTCTATCTTTGTTGATCTATCACAAAAAGATTTTTGAGTGTTTTAGTTGTTTTTGGAAAGTACTTTGTTTTTTGCAAAAATGGTCCAAAAATTTCAAAAATTGTTTTGCCCTGTTCTAGCGACTCAGTCGTGAGTAGAACTAGTCGCATGCCCCAGTCGCAAGTCCATCACAGAGATTTTTCGCGACTCACTGACGACTCCTTGTCGGGTAAATGCTTCAGTTGTGAAAAAGACTTAGAATATTTTTCAAAAAATTGGATTTTCATGCTTTTCGCGGCTCAGGTTAGCGAATTGTTCGCCGGTGGAAGGTCCAGTCGCGAGGGGTACATAGAGATTTTCGCGGCTCAGTTCGCGACTCTCTCGCGAGTGGAACTTCCAGTCGTGAAAAACACTTAGAAATTTTTTTCAAAGTTTTCTTTTTAGTGTTCTGATGGCTGGTACTGGCGACTTGTCTCAGTCACGAAAATCGCGTGTTTTGCACAAAATGGGTCAGTTTTTAAACCTTTTCAGTTTTCCCTCAAACATTTTTGACTGTTCATTTTCTTCCTTTTCTGAAAAACTCTCAAACTCACCGTGTCTCTCTCAAACGAACTCGCATTTTGCTTCATTTTTCTTTCAAATCTTCAAGAAAAAGGTATGGGTTTTCTCTCTCTCTGTCACTACATATTTCATGTTTTGAGCTTTGTTTTCTTGGATTGGTGTTTCGTTACTGAGTTTTGTGATATTTGTAGTTTCAACTATGGGATGGGTTCATGTTTGATGAGTTTGGGTGTTTAGGCTTGCTTGATCTTGTTTTGGCTAGGTTGCTAAATATGTTTACTTTCATGTTTCTTTTCATTATTAGCGTTTATTATCTAATCTATGTTGTATGGTAAATCTCATTCCCATGTTTATTGGTCACATTGTCATATGATATTTTTGTGATATACTCTATTTGTGAGTATTTTTGTTTCAGTTTGGTTAAGTTCTGTTTATTGGGTTATAATGTCTTGTCTGCTTGTTGCTATAGTTTCCTGTTCTCATGAATGCTGATATTGCCTTGAGGATAATGTTTGCTCTATGTTGGTTTGATCATATCATAATCATTTAGATGTCTGATAGACATATTTTTTGGTTAAATGTGGTATTCATTGTTTCAATTCAACTGAGTAGTGGTGTTGCATTTTGTGTTTAGAATTGTGACCTAGATTGTTTGTGTTTGAGCTGTTGTGTGAATAGGTTGTTCTATTCCTCACTGCTTTGAACTTTCTCATTCTAAACCTGCCTCTGAGCTATGTCTTAATTGAGTACTTTGGTGCTATATTTTTAACAATAACGTGTTACTAATGTTCTGAGTGTCCCTCTATTGTGCTCTGTATTGTGGCCTTTTCTGCTTGTTCACAGATGGCACCTTCTCCTACAAAGAAGAAGACTCCTGCTAAGAAAGCTGACAAAAGGTTGAAAATGGACAATAACCTATTTAGGTCGGTTCAACACTTTGATAGATATAGGGACTCTTTCTTGAAGGGTACCATCATTCAGGAAAGATTTGTTGACTTAGGGGATTTGAGGGATACCTTCATTCCAAGTTGCTTTAAGGGCAGAGGATGGGATAAATTACTGAATGACCTACCTACTATCTGTGAGCCTTTAATTAGAGAATTCTATGCAAATGCTGTGATAAGGGAGGATGAGTTGAGTTGTTGGGTTAGAAGAAAGGAATTCACCATAGATGCCCATGATATTGATGAGGTGCTAGGGCTTGAAGGATTAGAGGACTCTGACTTCACCAACTATAAGGACAAGATGCTTTCTATAGAAACTGTCCAAACTCGCATTGGTGGCCAAAGAGAAGGGAGATGCCTCAACACTACCGCATTTCCAGCTGACATGAGGTGCCTAACCACCATCATGATGTTTAATCTGTATCCTGTGAGGAAGCTGACTACAATCAACAATGCCAGAGCTATCTTCCTCATGGAACTTAAGGAGAAAACCTTCATTGACATCAGCTCTCACATCTTTGACACTATTGTGGATGAGATTTGATAGAGAAGTGGAAAACAATAATCTCCAGATCGTCCAAACGGATCGTCCAGAGCCTACAGCGCGGGTTGATCCAAGAGTTTATCTAGAAGAAGGAGAAACGTCCAAGAATAATAGCACCACTCCATAAGTTTAAGTCTCCCATGGACGACAGGATCGTCCATGAGGATCGTCCATGAGGTTCGTCCATGAGAAACCGTTAAATATCCTTGGACGACTAAACCACCCTACACCAGACGGACGAGACCTCAACACTTAGACTTTCAGCAACCCTCAACTATCTCAACAAACCCTTCGAATGAGTTAACTTCCATTAGCAGTTACCATTTTATATCCGTTGAGGTAGTTAACTCTGGAGTTGTTGGTTTCCACAAATCCTGGGGAGGTTATTGGACAAATAACCGCCCCAGGCTCCCTATATAAGGAACCGGTCTGAACCCGACAGAGGTAAGATTTTCTCTCAGACAAATTTCCAAAACACTTGGAACTTCTTTCTCTACGAGTCTAACTTCTCCATCGGAGGGGGTTCGACCGGTCTTCTCCGGTCTCCTCTTTGATCGCGTTTTCTTCCTTGCAGGCCATCAACCGTTTGAACAGCCCACCGAAGCCAGGCCATTCCACCTTACTGATTTGGAACAATATCAGTTGGCGCCGTCTGTGGGAAGCGAAGGTTGTTTTGCGAATTTCTTTTCCGCGACAAAGGGTTAGGATGGTCAGGACCAGGTCGAGGGCTACTAGCCCTGGCCGTTAGGGAAGCAGAGGCAGCGTGATCGCCAATCTGTACCAGTCATGCAGATGTCATCCGTTCAGAATATGCAATCCATGGCGGCTGCAATGGCAGAATTGACTCGCCAAAACCAGGAGTTAAGGATGGAGATCACTCAGAGGAGACAGACACGAGAGGAACACGCAGGGCAGACACAAGGCCATGGTGACACACAGAATACTGAGATTGGAAGTCAGTTTAGAGGTACCACTTCACGGACAGTGCCACACTTGAAAGAGGAGATGGACCAAATGAAGAAAGTCATGGAGGAGATGAAGGAGAACATGAGGAGAACGAATCCTATAGAGGATTTGGTCCACAGGACTGACTCTCCTTTTACGGCTTCCATCAATGGTCACCCTCTACCATCAAAGTTCAAACTACCTTCCCTGGACTCGTATGATGGGACGCGTGACCCCTTTGATCACATTGCAACATTCAAGACAACAATGCACCTTCAAGGGGTCCCTGATGAAATCATGTGTCGAGCCTTCCCTACTACCCTTAAAGGCCCGGCACGAGTTTGGTTCAGTAAAATCCCCCCAAGTTCCGTAAGTTCTTTCGAAGAGTTAAGCAAATTGTTTGTTAACAATTTCATCGGGGGACAGAGGCACAAGCGCTCTTCGTCCAGCTTACTGACCATAGAACAAGGGGAGAACGAAAGCCTGCGGTCATTCATCACTCGCTTCAACAGAGAAGCCCTTAGTGTGGACGAGGTGGACGACAAGCTTCTACTGGCAGCCTTCCACAACGGGATTAATTCGGATTTATTTATCCACAAGCTATATGAGAAGGAGCCTCAAACCATGGCCGAGCTCGTCCATTCGGCTCAGAACTTCATGAATGCAGAAGATGCAATCATAGCCAAGAAGAGGAAAAGAGCTAAGAGGATGGAGGCGCACCCAGCTCGACACTCAGAACAAGCCCCTCGTCCAAAGAAGGGACGGACGGAAGATAGGAAGGAACGAGATAGCAGGAAGACAGGTCCCTCGGGAAGAAGCCAGAACTATACGCCCCTGAACACTCCACTTAATCAGGTGCTCATGCAAATCAAAGATGATCCTTCTTTAAAATTGCCAGAGAAGATGAAAGGGGATCCCAACAAGCGCAATAAGAACAAATATTGTCGTTTCCACAGGGACCATGGGCATGACACGGATGAATGTTATGACCTAAAACAGCAAATTGAGAACCTTATCAGACAAGGAAAGTTGAAGCACTTCGTTGGAAGGGATCGTACAGATGAAAAGCTGAAAGGCAAAATAGAGGAATCATCCCGGCCCCCACTAGGGGAGATAAGGATTATCGTTGGAGGGAACTCGATGAGGCAATCTTCCAAGTCGAAGAAGACGTATCTCAAAGCGGTACAAAACGTCTAGCTCTTTGGACGATCACCAAAGACGAGATCAATGGACGAGCCAACCATTTCCTTCACCGACGAAGATGCTGAGAGGATCCATCACCCGCATGACGATGTGATCGTCATTACACTGCTCATTGCAGATTATACAACCAGGAGAGTGTTAGTTGACAATGGAAGTTCAGCAGACATATTGTACTACCCCGCCTTCCAACAAATGAGGCTTGGACGAGATCAACTTCGTCTAGTATGCTCACCACTGATAGGGTTTGGAGGAATGAAGGTGCAGCCCGTGGGTACCATTACATTACCAGTTATGGTAGGGTCATACCCGCAACAGATAACCAAGGAAGTCAATTTCCTCGTGGTAGATTGTATCTCTTCATACAATGCCATTATTGGAAGACCCACTCTTAATAGTTGGAAGGCGATAACCTCGACCTACCATCTATCAGTCAAATTCCCTACGGAGTACGGGATAGGACAAGCACAAGGAGATCAGTTGGCAGCTAGAGAATGCTACTTAGCCATGATGGCTTTGGACGAACAGGTGTAGCCAATGAGCATCGAGGAAAGAAGAGTTATTGCAGAGCCCACGGAAGTGTTGGAAGATGTTCTTTTGCAAGAAGATGATCCTGAGAAATTTACCAGAATTGGAACATGTATGAAGGAGAAGGCAAGAGAAGACCTCATCCAGTTCCTGAGAAAAAGTATCGACGTTTTTGCATGGAGTCATGACGACATGCCGGGAATCGACCCAAGTGTGATCACTCATCGATTGAATGTATACCCCTTTTTTAAGCCTATCCGTCAGAAGAAGAGGGTATTCGCTCCTGAGAGGGACAAAGCAATCAAGGAAGAGGTTCAAAAACTGACCACGGCAAAGTTCATTAAGGAAGTCTATTACCCGGATTGGTTAGCCAATGTGGTGATGGTGAAGAAAGCTAATGGAAAGTGGAGAATGTGCGTAGACTTCATTGACTTGAACAAAGCATGTCCCAAGGATAGTTATCCTTTGCCACGCATTGATCAATTGGTGGACTCTACTGCTGGCCATTAGTTGCTGAGCTTCATGGATGCCTTCTCAGGATATAATCAGATCAAGATGGATGAAGCTGATCAGGAGAAAACTTCCTTCATTACCAGCCAAGGCTTGTTTTGCTACAAAGTGATGCCCTTCGGCTTGAAGAACGCAGGGGCAACTTATCAGAGGTTAGTGAATCACATGTTTCGTCCACAAATAGGACGGAATGTGGAGGTTTATGTCGACGACATGCTTGTGAAGAGCATAGACGAGGGAAGCCATCTAGACGACTTACAGGAAACCTTTGAAACACTTTGGCGATATAAGATGAAGTTGAACCCAAGCAAGTGTGCATTCGGAGTGTCGTCGGGAAAGTTTCTGGGGTTCATGGTCTCGCAAAGAGGAATTGAAGCAAATCCGGACAAGATCCAGGCTATATTGAACATGGAGCCACCGAAGAGTATCAAGGAAGTCCAATTCCTCACAGGACGAGTTGCCGCTTTGAACAGGTTTGTTTCGAAAGCCACAGATAAGTGTTTACCTTTCTTTAAAGTCCTCAGGAAGGCATTTGAGTGGACGGACGAATGCCAAAGGGCCTTCCAAGACCTGAAAGACTATCTCACAACTACCCCATTATTAAGTCCATCCGTGCAAGGAGAAGAACTGTACCTATACTTAGCGGTGTCCCCACACGCCGTAAGTTCAGCTTTAATCAGAGAACAAGGGAAGATACAAAAGCCGGTGTACTACACTAGCCAGGCACTCAGAGGAGCAGAGGGAAGATATCCGCTCATGGAGAAATTGGCTTTCGCACTAATAACGGCTTCTAGGAAGTTAAGACATTACTTCCAAGTTCATATCATTAATGTCATGACGGACCATCCGCTTAAGAAGGCAATGAACCAGCTGGAAGCCGCAGGACGACTCGTTCAGTGGGCAGTTGAACTTAGTGAATTCGACATTCGGTATCAACCGAGAAATGCAATAAAGGCTCAAGCCCTGGCAGATTTCATTGCGGAGTTCACTCCATGTTACGAAGACCTGGGGGAAGGCGAGTACAACAACAAATGGGTCGTCCATGTTGATGGATCGTCTACATTATATGCTGGAGGAATAGGAGTTGGTTTGCAGTCGCCAGAAGGGGACAAATTGAAATACAAGGCCAGTTTGCAATACCAGACTACTAACAATGAAGTGGAGTATGAAGCCCTTTTAAAGGGGTTGGAACTGGCCAAATCCGTAGAAGCAGACTCAATACTTGTATTGGGAGATTCTCAATTGGTCATAGGCCAAGTCAATGGGACATGTGAAGCTAAGGAAGACAGAATGAAGAAATATCTAAGGAAGGTAGTACGCCTTGTGAAAAAATTCAAAAAAGCAGATTTTGTTCAAATCCCAAGGGAAGAGAATGTGGAGGCAGATACTCTGGCGAAGGAAGCATCTGCGAACGAGGCGTTGGATGAAATGGATGATGTACACTACATGCCAAGTATAGACCTTCCAGAATTGATGCAGATAGAGGGAGAAGGAAATTGGATGACCCCAATAGTGTCATACTTAAGGGACGGAAGGCTTCCAGAAGAGAAGGACGAAGCTAGGAAGCTCAGGGTCAAGTCAGCCAGGTATGTACTTATGGACGAGACGTTATATAAGAGAGGTTTTTCCCAGCCTCTCTTAAGATGTTTGGCTCCGGACGAGGCAAATTACATGTTGAGGGAGGTTTACGAAGGAGCATGTGGGAACCATTCGGGAGCCAGATCACTCGTTCATAAAGTCATCCGTAGCGGATTCTATTGGCCAACCATCCAAGCTGATGCTAAAGCATATGTCAAAGTATGTGATCAATGTCAACGCTTTAGCAACATTCCCAGACAGCCAGCAGAATATCTCACGCCAATGATGGCCCCTTGGCCTTTCGCATAATGGGGACTCGACATTTTGGGGCCCTTTCCGACTGGAACCCGGCAAATGAAGTTTCTGGTAGTGGGAATAGATTACTTCACAAAATGGGTGGAAGCCGAACCCTTGGCCAAAATTACGCAGCAGAATGTCAAGAACTTCGTCTGGAAGAACATTGTATTCAGATTCGGAGTACCTAGGGTGCTAGTGTCTGACAATGGACGACAGTTTGACAACACACCTTTCAGGGAATTTTGTGAACAGCTTGGAATGAAGAGCCATTACTCCTCACCCTCTCACCCACAGGCCAATGGCCAGGCAGAAGTAGCGAACCAATCCTTGCTGAAGATCATCAAGACTTGGCTCGAAGGGGCAAAGGGAATATGGCCGGATGAATTACCAGGTGTTTTATGGGCTTATAGAACAATAGCAAGAACTCCAACAGGAGAAACTCCTTTTAAACTAGCCTACGGAAGCGAGGCAGTTATACCAGCAGAAGTACACATGACGAGCCACAGGGTGAGGAAGTATCAAACTGAAGAAAACAAGGAACAGCTCCGTCTTAACCTTGACCTTATGGACGAGGTCAGGATGGATGCAGAACAGAGGACAGCAAGGTACAAAAATCTCATGGCAAGACAATATGACGCTATGGTGAAGCCTAGGCGTTTCAACATCGGGGATCTCGTCTTAAAGAGGGTTACCTTGGCAACAAGAAACCCGGCCTATGGGAAACTTGGCCCAAATTGGGAAGGACCTTATAAGGTTATCAACTGCAAAAGGCAAGGATCCTACTATTTGGAAGCTTTGGATGGGCGGAGGCTGGAACACCCTTGGAATGTTGAGCACCTCAGGAAGTACCATCAATAAGTGCTGACTCTTCACCAGTGTCCTTGGACGAGATGTAAGTATCTGACGTTAATTTTCCTTAGCAAATGACAAGAGTTTAGAGTTGAGAGAAAAATACATTCACAGTATCATCTCCTACCTATACACACCTATATTTCGAATAAAATTGAAATAAAAGGGGACAAAATAGTCATTCTACGTGTTCTAAAAATTATAAAATTCATGACCTAGGGATATAATATAAATCATATTTAATCATAGTTGGTGGTAACTTTTTTTTTTTTTTTTTTTTTTTTTGGTTTGAGAATTTAGTTGGGGGAAACTGGTTTCATTAAGAGGTTTTGTGAATAGGATGAATGTTTAAAAGTTTTTAGGGAAATGGAAGTTGCTTAGAGCATGAAGTAAGCCTTTGACAATGCCTTCATAAGTGAAATCCATCTCTTTGGTAGCTCTTGGTTAATTCTCAAATTTCATTAATACAGCTAATTGTCATCCTCGTTAGCCAAGCTTTTATACTTTTAGATAAGTGTTGGTTTGCTTCCATCTTATTGTAAAAGAATTCAAAACCACAACTGAATCTAAAACCAAAATTTTTGAAAAATAAAAATCGAATCTGACAAGCTAGAGAAAAAACCTACTGAAATTCCCGGGGGGGGGGGGGGGGGGGGAATTAATTTGGGATCTCTCTCTCTCTCTCCAACTGAATCAATAACCTTTTAAAAAAAATGAAAATAATAACCAAATTTGACTAAAATCAGGAAAAATTTGATCATTCTCAGGCAATTGATTCGACCTAATAGTGTTTTTTTTTTTTTTAACAACCCTAATGTTAATATAGATTATAGAATCGAGTCAAGTTCGGTTATCTAAGGTGTGAAACCATAACAAGTTTTAGAATTTGAATCCAAATCCACCTCAAAAATATTTAAAACGTTCATACTCCTTACTATTATGGTTGTGCTGGCCGGATTGAAAAATTCGCTAGGCTTAGACCAATTGCCATCATTACATAATACCTACTTTTAATTTCTTTGAAAAGTTGTCAATAATAATTGACTTAAATAGGTTAACGGTAAATTTCAGCGGCCCATTATTAATAAGATAAACTCTGGAGCAACGAGGACATGAAAAGAAACAGAATATTGACTAGATAAGACTATTTTGGATGATTAAAAAAGCATCATATATATATATATATATATATATATATGTCATTAGAGAAAGTGATCTTGACTAGATAAGACTATTTTGGATGATTAAAAAAGCATCATATATATATATATATATATATATGTCATTAGAGAAAGTGATCTTGGACGATTATTCGGTTCATTTACCCCATGGTAATTAAGTGACATGTTGAAATTATGCGTATCTCTCAATTGATTGTAATTGATCACGATTAGAACAATCACCCATGCATTTTTAATTAAGCTTGGGTGAAAAAGATACATATATATAGGACACTTATTTCTTAATGTTTAACATAACGAAAATATATGTTTGTCCAATCCAAATGAATTGCTTAATTAGTACAACAAAGTTGTTTGGCATGTCAAGATTTTGTGCCAAGGAAAATGATCATTTCCATTACAAATTGCTAACTTGTTAAAAAATTTCTTATATGAAATCTAGTACCAAGTGTGAAAACCAGGGCCGGCTGAATGGTAGAGCAATAGATGCGGTCACCTATGGCCCCAAGTAAAAAAAAGGCTCCCAAATTTTTACTATTAGGGCTATATATAATCAATAAATAAAATAATATATTTTTATTAAATGAAAAACAAACAAAAAAGTGAGAAAAATGCTAATCCACAATATTTTTCACAATACTTTTACAACAAATGCTAAGTATATAACAGATTGTTATAGCTTGTTATTGATGGCAAAAAAATAATTATAGTGGTGTTTTCAAATAGAAAACAAGAAGCAACTTAAAACTTAGGATTTGTTGTGAAAAATATTGTAAATGTTGTACTTCTAAAAAATAAAATAATAATAAGAGTTGAGTTAGCAAACTTTTACTAGTTTTCATCTAGGTCTACTATTAACACAACTCTTTTATTTACCACTATGAATCTACAACATCAACAAGTGTGAAAAGTTTTTTCAAATTTTTTGTGTCTATAAAATTTCTAAAAAAAGAAAGAATTCTACATAGTACATGTTAATTAGAAGTAATTTTGTATCTAAAATAAAATAATCAATTTTCACCTTAGGCCCCTAAATGCATCAAACTGCTCCTAGTGAAAACATAATCCGACAATATTATTTGCATATTTTGGACCTTTTATTTGTGTGTTTGGATCCATGTTTATTGGCGTTTGCGTTTAGCTACAGCGTGTTTTCTCTCTCTCTCTCTCTCTCTTTTTTTTTTTTTTTTTTAAGCCGCAACTTTGGACTATTCTCCCGTGAACAGTACACCCATGCACTGTTCACAGGTCTCACAAATTTTACTTTTCAGCCATTTTTTCATTAAAAATGGGTCTTACGGTACTATTCACACATTTAAAATTTATTTTACTATAGTGTTTTTAGTTTTCAGTTTCAGCAAAATAAGTTCTTTCCAAACGGACCCTATATATGCTACAGTTATCGCAACAAGTTAAACTGATCAGAGAAAGATGTTTTCACTTATAAGCAACAAGTGAATAAGTTTTAACTCAAGAAGATTAGTAATAATTACAACATTGAATCACGATAAACCCAAATTGTCCGAATTCCTTGGACTGAGACTTGTACTTAAGAAGTGAATTTGGACCGCTGGCGCTGGGCGCTCTCTTCTTCTACGTCTCTTGCTCATGCACAGCCTAAATCCATGCATTCCTTGTGTAATTCACGGGGCAAATAATTTCATATCACAAATAAAACTGAAAATGGAATGATATGCAGTATTAAAAATGTTAAATTATTAAAATTCTATGTAGTCTCTCAATTATTAATTTATATCAATTTAGTGACTCATCATTTACAATCTATTCGATTTCATGATTGGGTTCTCTAGTAGGTTAAATTTTAACGAGATTCATAGCTCAAACTGACTAGATTTTGAAAGTTTATAGTTTTCATTATAACACTTTTTAATGAAGTTTTGTTTAATTGTTGTTTTGTTGCTTGCTTTAAAAATGTGTTTCTGGGCGTGTATGCGTGTGCATGCTCTATGCATGCGTACGCATACTCGAAGTATGCGTATGCATACAATTGGGATGCACATGCATACCCTATGTATTGTGGACACAACGGGGGGAGTCACCACCTAGTTTTGCAATGACCTAGGAATCATAAATATAGCATTCTCTCGGGAAAGGACCTTTTGATCTTATTACCAAAGTATGAGTTTGGAGTTTAGGTACAGTTTTGGGAAGGTGTTAAGCGTTCAAAACTGCCCAATCCTATGGTTGGCTTCCATTTATTATATTTTATGTCTTAACCCTATTAAAGACATATTCAATATTGTATCTATACACATACACACACACACACACACTAACATACATCTAAGCATACAATCATGGCATCAATCATCCCAAACCTAATCATTCATCTATCATGGCATATCACAATCCAAGACTAGCATACATGACATCTCATATCAACCTAGCATTCATCTAGCATCATGTCATCATATCACATCGAAGGCAGATGCATGTAAACATCAAATCAAGGCAAGAATATAGGCAGAAAACAAACCATGTTATGATTCAAAGCATTGCATATAGGCTTACATATACATATTCATCAAAGGAGGGTAAAGCTTTTAGAACAAACACATGCATGTACATATGAATGCATGACTTACCTCACTTACTTTATTGCATCTCAGCACCTATGACATTACTGCATTAACATGTGAATGCGAGTTCATGACATCAAAATAAAGAAATCCAAGATAAACTCTAATTTAAACATGTGAAAGGCAAATAAACAATAAACATAGAACATGGACTAATATCTATAAAAATGGAATCAAAACAGAGGCATAACATATGAAATAAACAAAGAAAACAAAGTCGAAACCTGAATTAAGGTTTCTGGGTAGCGGTATGCGTGCACATGTAGAGGCCTACGCACATGGGCCAGATGCATGCGTACGCATACTTTGACCTGCACACATACAGAATGCATGCATGTGCAGGTTTGCTCAGAAACCCTAGCCCAAAAGCGCAACAAGCACAGAAAACAGAGCAACACTTAAAATAAAGAGACTAACAACCTAACATGCTTAAAAACATAGACGCTACCTAAAACTAAGCTACATAAACATATTAAAATATAAAACAAGCAAAGAAAAAAAAATAGAATTAAACTAAAGAAAATGAAAGAAAAAGCTTAGAACTAATACCTCAAAATAGAAGCTCTTCAAGCTTGATTTTTGACCGTTCCTCTTTGTTAAATCTATTCACAATCAATAAAAAAGTGATTAGTAATCTTAAACTCGAAGATTAAGGCCATAAATGACCTCAATCAAAAGAAAATTGACTTGAGGATATTTTGTGAATAACTTTCTCTTTGATTCTCTATTTCCAGTGAATCTTAGTGTTTTCCTTTAGGTTTTTTGTGTGTTTTGAAAAGGTACCATGTATGACTATTTATATTGTGAAAATGGGGGTTTAGAATGGCTCCTAGACAATGTGGGATTCATTCCAAACCTCAGTCTTTAAAGCAAAAAAGTTGACTTTCATAGTTTTTGGAACCCTACATGTGCGCGTAGGTTTGTGCCTGCGTGTACATGCATCATGGCTGCACACACAGGTTAATTCCTATGCGTGCTGGCCGAGGGTTTCCTTGGCTTTACTATTCCAAAAATAGATTTATTTGCTCATTAAAAGTTATATTTTCCATTTTAACATTTCTAAATTCAATTTAACATTTGATTGGGCCCTAAACTAACCTTGGATCTTAGACTTTAGCATCATTGGGGAACATTAGCCCAAGTCATAAGGGGTACAAAATGCAGTGCCTACAGATACCCCTCTTTTGATTCATGAGCCCCGCTAATAAAATCAAAAGAATAAGAGACAAAACATTTTGTTTCAACGTATGGCTCGAGCCCAATCCATGCATACGACAAACATCACACATATATGGGGCGGGGTGCAACTTCGAAGAGTTGCTTGGGATTCGTATGTTCGTATTCCCACCTTTGTTTCTCGGGAAACAAGCAACGACAGTTTCACTATCCCAAAACTTGTTTTGCCAATTGCAAGCAAAAGGCGAGTGACTCACTATCCTAGAGTCACTTAAAAAAAAAAAAAAAGGTGCTCTTTGGAGCTCAAACAACCAAACAAACAAGGGTGCTCTTGCCTCAGAATGACCTTGGTCTCTATCTCTATCTCTACCTCTTCCATTGTACATGCATATTCAATTCCCTCGGGATATGTGCACAAATTCTATATGATGTGCCTGCATGTTCAATTCCCGTAGGATATGTGCACAAGTTCTATATTCTGACTTTGCTTGAATGGTGTGTGGTATGTGCCTACATATTCAATTCCCATAGGATATGTGCACGAATTTTGACTTGTATAGGATTTGTGTTTGCATATTCAATTCTCTCGGGATATTTGCACAAGTTCGGTGTTCTTCCTTTTAGATTTGTATGGTTTGTGGCTTGTGCCTGTATATTCAATCCCCGTAGGATATCTATAGCGTAGTATAGGATCTGTGCCTGCATATTCAATTCTCTCGGGATATGTGCACAAGTTTTGTGTCCTTCCTTTCTAATTTGTATGATTTCGTTCTTGCATGTTCAATTCCCGTAGGATGTGTATGAATTTTGTACTCTAACTTGCTTGAATATTTTTGGGATGAAAGATACACTAAGGATGCTAAAGGACTCACTAGGGAGTGTAATCTTGCTGAGAAGTGTATTAGTGGTGGTTTTGACCTACCATGAAGTCTTGATGGTGTGTGGTCCACTAGGGAAGGGTAGCTTACTAGGGATTTCTTGGTGGTGTGTTGCTCACTAGGGAAAACTTTCTTCCATTGGGGGAAAAAAAACTGTCTTCTTCTTTCTTATGACTCACTGAGGATTGATGCTAATTCCACTCTCTAGGGGGTTTTATCAACTCCATTAGGGAAATCTCATTTTGCAACTCTCGAGGGGACTACTTTTGTGTCTTGGACCCACAGGGGAGTCCTATGATATTGAAATTTATTAGGGATTTAATTGATGGTCTTGACTCACGGAGGAGTTTTCTTGATGATTTCTAATCCATTGAGGGATGTTTTTGTTGCTTTCAATCCACTGGGGATGCTTTTGAAGGTCTTTGTGTTCTTTGTCTACTAAGGGCATTTCTGTCATTTTTGGATATAGTATTGAATTTTCCTTTGCATTCCCTACCTTCTGAGAACTTCCTGGGGATATTTGAATTTTTTTTTTGCCAAACTACACGTAGCTTAATGGGGAGGCCTAAACTACATGTAGTTTAGCCACCAGGTATGTTCTCACCTCTTCATTTTTCTCCAACAATTACCAACCATTTTTTTTTTCTTTTCATTTTTTTCATCTTCTTCATCTCTTCATATGCTCTCTAACTCTCTCTACAAAAACCCTCTACTTCTCTATCATTCCCTTACAATATGACTCGCATCCCCTCCTTTCTTCAATCTCAACTTCTCTCTCAAACCTTCTCATCTCCTCTAATGGCACCCAAGTCCAAGAAGGGTTCCTACATCTTCTCCAATGATAGGTTTCATCTCACCTGCTGGAATGGAGCAGTAAGGTTGAATGGGGCTCCTTCCTTGACCTATAGATCACAACACCATCTTTCTGAGGGTGCAAAGGCCGAATTAGTGAGTTTTTTTTCCACTTTTTCCACTTTCAAGTTTTTCCTTTGATCTTCCATTTTGATATGTTTTTAGGTTTGTAAATGCTCGAGTTTTACTGTAGGATGAGTTTAGATGAAAACCTGACACTTTAGGAGGGGTAGGAACATGTTTAGGATGAGTTTTGGTTGAAAAAAAACTTAAAAATGTCGAAGAACGACCTTTTGTATACGTTCATGCATGTGCAAGTTTAGGCCTGCATGCACAGGCATGTTCTTGCGTGTATAGCCTATACTTATACGCATGCAGGCATGTTCTTGCGCACTTGTATCTATTCTTCAGTTCATGCGCACGTAGGTTTTAGCTTGTGCGTGCGTGCAAAATGCTTGTGTACACAGCCACATTCCTGCACACGCATGCGGCATGGCAGAAACCCTACTTTGAGCATTTGAACTCCTTTTCCATATGTTCTTCATCTATTTGGAATTTTAACACCATTCCTCACTACTTTTGCATTCAACTGTATGTTCCATGTCATATTTCAGCTTATTGTGAATCCCATATCATTTTCCCACCATTCTTTTTACCTAATCGTGAATTTAATCTCATTTTCTTTTCGTAGGTTTTACCTCCATATTCCGGCAGAGGGAGTACCAATCGAGTAGTGGTATGGTACAGAATTCTTATCGAGGAGACTCGGGGCCATATACGTGCTGCAGGCTTTAAGCCCATCATCTGTTTGCTGCCTGAGAGATCCGCTAGTGTCATCTTGGTGCAAACCTTGGCTGAGAGGTGGTGGGATACTACCCACACCTTTCACATTGTTGATCGGGAGATGACCATCACTCCCCATGACTTCCATCGTATAATTAGCCTGCGCGGTTTGATGGGACCTTGACAAATTTAGAGGGAGAGTCAGGCGCTCAACTGGGTCTAGAGTTTCTTAAGAGGAGGTATACCACAAAGACGATCTGCTATACCGACCTTAAGGCGGATTTCATGCGTGGTCCACAGGTGACAGCCAAGGAGTGTGCCAGGATGGCTAGAGTCTTTTTGCTATACCTACGAGGGGTGTACTTCTTTGCCAACGAGGGACAGATGGTGTCCTTGAGGTGGTTGTCCCTTTTTCGAGACTTTGAGAGGGTGCGGGATGCTAATTGGGGGCAGGCATGGTTGGCCTATTTTTATTCCTCCTTGGACACACTTAGTTGGGGGACTTTGCGCCAACTAGTGGGGCTTTGGAAGCTTATCGAGGTTAGTTTCTCTTCCTTTTCTCTTTTAGCTTATGCATTCTCAACCCTTGTGATTATATGTATCCACATGTCATTTAGGCTAAAACTATGTATCATATTCTTGCAAACTGTATTTGTATCCACATCTTGTAAACTGTCATCTTGCAAACTGCCATATCTATACTTTGCAAATTGTGTCATAACCTCTTGCAAACTATCATCTTGCATACTATCATATATGTACCTTGCAAATTGTGCCATAACTTCTTGCAAACTGTCTTCTTGCAAACTGTTATCTCCTTTCAACGTTGGGCCGCAGAGTACAGTCTTATTGTTCGGGGAGCTGCAGTGGATTTGAGAAGCTTCACCTCAATTTGGACCAACTGTGGACACAACGGGGAGTCGCCATCTAGTTTTTGCAATGGTCTAGAAACCATATACATAGCGTTCTCTTGAGGAAGGAGCTTTTGATCTTACTACCAGATATATGGGTTTGAAGTTAAGGTGCGGTCTTAGGAAGGTGTTAGGCACCTAAAACTGCCCAACCCTAAGGTTGGCTTCCCTTCATTGTGTCTTATGTCTTAATCCTATTAAAGGTACACCCAATATTGCATCTATACTCACACACACACTAGCATACATCTAATCACTCAACATGACATCAATCATCCCTAACTATACATCAATCATGGCAATCAAACAAGGCCTAACATACATCTAATCATGGCATACCCTAACATACATCTAGTAAACAACCTGAATTTCATCTAATCATGGCACATCATTGCATTCCAAACCTTAGCATACATCTAATCATGGCATTTCCTATCATATTACATCATCTAGAGTAGCAATCAAAACAAAGCAGAAACACAAACATGAAAGATTCAAGCAAACATGTGATTAAGCACAACTCATCAAACAAGTATGTTCAAAACCATTGTTAATCAAAATTATATTTAAATATGTGTGCTCATGTGAATGCATGACTTACCTCACTTACCTTGCTGCAACTTAGCACCTATGGCATTATGCATAGACATGTGAATGAATGGCATGGCATCTAACAAAGAAATGAAGACAAACCCTAATCTAAGCATGTGAAAGGACAAACCAATAATTAAGCATGTGAAACAGAAGCTCAAAAGCATGAACATTTGAAAAAGAACCTAAACAGAAGAAATAAAATTAGGGCTTCTAGGCTGGTTTTTGCGTATGCATGAACAACCCTACATGCGCATAATCAAGCCTATGTTCGCAGCCTTGATCATGCGTATGTGGGTTTCTGCCTAAAAATTGTAAAAACACAGCAAACATAGTAAGGTTTCAAAACACGATTTCTAGCAACCTAACATGCTTTTAAAACATAAGACTACATAAAACTAAGCTATATAAACATATTAAAGCATATTATAACAAAGAATTTAAAGTAAATAGAAAGATTAAAGAATGAAAGGGAAAGAAAAGAAAAAGAAAGTTTAAAACTAAATACCTCAAACAAAAGCTCTTCAAGCTTGATTTTTTACCGTTCCCCTTAGTCAAATCTAGTCACAATCAATAGAAAGAGTGATTAGCAATCTTAGACTCAAAGATCAAGACCAGAAAAAGGCCCTAATCAAATAAAATTGACTTGAGGATGTTTTGTAAAAAATTCCCTCTTTGATTCACTATTTCTAGTGAATCTTAGTGTTTTTCCGTGGGATTTCTGTATGTTTTTGAAAGGTACCATGTATGGTATTTATATTGTAAAAATGGGGGTTTGGAACGGCTCCTAAATGATGTGGGATTTGTTTCAAATCTCAACATTAATGCAAAAAACTTTCCTTTCTTATGCTTTTGAAACCCTACTTGCATGCACAGGCTTCTAGGCTGCATACGCAGGGTCATGCTTTCTTAGGGATTTTTTTGCCTTTATTTTCCAAAAATAGATTTTTTTTCTCATTAAAAAATTATATTTTACATTTTAACATCTCTCAAGTCAATTTGTAATTTGATTAGGCCCTAAACCAATCTTGGGTCTTAGAATTTCAGTATCATTGGGGAATGGGGGCTAGAGTCATAAAGGTACAAAATGGGGTGTCTACAGATGCCCTTCTTTTGATTTGTAAGCTTTGTTCACAGAATTAAAAGAATAAGAGACAAAAAATTTTATTTCAATGTACGGCTTGAGCCCAACCCACGCACATAGCACACAACCCACATACATGGGGCGGGGTGTGACTCCGTAGAGTCGCATGGGATTTGTATGTCTGAATTCCCACCTTTGTTGCTCGGGAAACGAGCAACGATAGGTTCACTATCCCAAAACCTTTTTTGCCAATTGCAAGCAAAAGACGAGTAACTCACTATCCTAAAGTCACTTAAAAAAAGCAAACAAAGGTGCTCTTATGAGCTCAAACAACCAAACAGACAAGGGTGCTCTTATGAGGTTAAAAGGATATATATATATATATATATATATATCTGTGGTGTCCATTTAGGGCTTTAGCCTTAAACTTCTCTGGGTGGCTTGCACGCTTGTCTTCTCCATCTCTATCTCTATCTGTTCTTGTAAGGCTCTTGCCTCAAGGTGATCTTGGTCTCTATCTCTATCTCTACCTCTTCTACTATGCCTGCATGTTCAATTCTCTTGGGATATGGGCACGAGTCTGTATGACGTGCCTGCATGTTCAATTTCCTTGGGATATGTGCACGAATTCTGTCTATTTTGACCCACGAGGAAGTCTTGGGTGAACGACCCATTGGGGATGATAAATGGGAACTCACTAGGGAGTATGATCTTCTTGAAATCTTGGTGACCCTCGAGGGAGCCTCCTAATTGGGGAAAAAGAACTTGTTGAGAAGTTTGGTGATTTTGACCTATGAGGAAGTCTTTGAAGATGTGTGATCCACTGTGGAAGATTTTTTTTTTCTTCATGGCTCATTGGGGAACTTGTGTTGACTTTACCACTTGTAAGCCCATCTTCAAGATCCTAAGAAATAATGAACCTCAATAATGGAATTATGAATGTTAGAAAGCTTTTGAGCTCATTAAGGAATATTTCCTCCATCCACCTATCTTGATACCCCCGAATCACAGAAAGCCATTACTCCTATATCTCTCTATCATAAAAGATGTGGTTAGGGGAATGCTTGCACAAGAAGATGATGATAAGAATGAGAGAGTCGTATACTATTTGAGCAAAAGGTTCCAAGATTATGAGACTAGATACACACCTATAGAAAAATCATGCTTTGCTCTCGTATGGGCTGTACAGAAGTTGAGAACATTGTCCTACCTTTCCAGATATGGTTAGTAGTCATGATGGATCCATTGAAATACTTGTTTAAGAAACTTGATTTGAAGGGAAGACTATCAAGATGGTTGATCCTATTAGCAGAATTTGACTTGAAGTTTGTGGCAAGGAAAACCCTGTCGAAGGAGAGGGTGGTAGAGAAGATTTTTTAGATAAGGATATTTTGGACATCGAGCTAGGGGCATGGAAGATGTATTTCAATGGAGCCGTGAATTAATATGGGAATGGGATAGGAGTACTCTTGATCACTCCCAAAGGATCTCACATAGCCTTGGCAATTAAGTTGAACTTCAAGGCAACCAATAACATGGCAGAATATGAGACTTGTATCGCCGGGATGGAAGCTCTTCAAGAATTGGGAGTAAAAGAGGCCGAAGTTTTCGGAGATTCGACTTTGGTTATAGCTCATGCACAAAGGTTGTGGAAAGTGAAGGAAGTGCATTTAAAGCCCTATCAGCAATATTTAGAAGACTTGACCAAAACCTTTGACAAGATTGAATATACGGTCATCCCTAGAGCTCATAATTAGTTTATAGACTCCCCATTTTGTACCCCTTATGACCCGGGCCCCCGTTCCCTAATGATGCTGAAATTCTAAGACTCAAGGTTAGTTTAGGGCCCAATCAAATGTTAAATTGACTTGAGAAATGTTAAAATGAAAAATATAATTTTTAATGAGCAAATAAATCTATTTTTGGAAAAGTAAAGCCAAGGAAATCCTCGCCCTGTGTGCGTAGGAACCATCTTGCATAGCCATGATGCATGCACACTCAGGCTTATACTTGTGCACTCATTTAAGGTTCCAGAAACATAAAAAAGGAAAGTTTTCTGTATTAATGCTAAGGTTTAGAGCGAATCCCACATCGTTTAGGAGCTGTTCCATACCATCATTTTCACAATATAAATATTCATACATGGTACCTTTTCAAAACACAGAAATCCCAAAGGAAAACGCTAAGATTCACTAGAAATAGTGAATCAAAGAGGGAGTTTTTCACAAAACATCCTCAAGTCAATTTTCTTTTGACTGGGGCCTTTTTTGGCCTTGATATTCGAGTTTAAGATTACTAATCACTATTGTTTTTAATTGTGAATAGATTTGAATGAGGGGAAATGTCAAAATCAAGCCTAGGAGTTTTTGTTTTGAGGTATCGAGTTCTAAACTCTTTTTCTCTCCTTTCTATTTTAATCTTGCTTTAATCTTGTTTCTTTTCTTATTATATGTTTTAATATGTTTGTGTAGTTTAGGTTTTCATGGTTTTTATGTTTTAAAGCTTGTAAGGATGTTAGATTTATTATTTTGAAGCCTTGCTCTATTTTTTGTGTTGCTAGGGTTTCTAGGGTGGATTTCACATGCGCATAATCCTGTCTGTGCTTGTTCATGCCTGCGCATAATCCTACCCAGAAACTCTAACCCTAGTTTTTCTGATTTTGTTTCTTATTTCACATGTAATGCTTCTGTTTTAGATAATTTTTTTAATATATTTATGGGTTTGAGCTTCTGTTTCACATGCTTGTTGTTTGTTTGCTTTTCACATGTTTAAATTAGGGCTTATCTTGTGTTTTCTTGTTTTGATGCCATGAACACATATTCACATGTTCATGCATGAATACAATAGGTGCTGAGATGCAGCAAAGTAAGTAAGGTAAGTCATGCATTCATATGTACATGTATTTTGTTTGTAACGTAATCTTGTTTAGGGTTGATGAGCATGATATGGTGTTTTGAATAAGTATGTTTGTGTTCTTAATATTTTCCAATGATCTCTTAATGATACCATGACTATTTGCTGCCTATATTCTGCCTTGATTTATTATTTATGCCTTGGATATGATACGATGACATGGTATTAGATGAATGTTAGGTGGATGGTATGTATGATAGTAACATGCTAGGGTTTATGTTATACCGTGCTAGATGAATGCTAGGTTGATATGACATGAATGCTAGACGAATGTTAGGCTTTGGTTGATTGCCATAATAGATGTATGATTAGGTTTTTGGGATGATTAATGCCATGTTGTATGCTTAGATGTATGCTTGTGTGTGTGTGAGTTAGAATGCAATATTGAGTATGCCTTTAATAGGGTTAAGACATAAGATACAATGAGAGGAAGCCAACCCTAGGGTTGGGTGGTTTTGGGTGCCCTACATCTTCCCAAAACCATACCTATACTCTGAACCCATATCTCTAGTAGTAAGATCAAAAAGGTCCTTTCTCAAGAGGGCGCTATATATATGGTTCCTAGACCATCACAAAAACTAGGTGGCGACTCCCCCCATTATGTCCACACCACCTTCTCATCTCCATACCTAAACTACGGATACGTGCTTAGTTAAGATCAGTTCCTTCAAGGGGCACTTATATATACGGTTCCTAGACCTAATATGGGTGGTGACTTCATGTTTCACACTCCACCTCATTAAGGCATATTCCCACCATGATGGGCCCAAACCATCGCGGGCGCTTATGCCCACAATATGTGCCAACCATCATTGGAAGAATGTAATTATTATTGCTTTTTTATTGGATGAAACAACTGTTTCGTTTACTTAGTTGTTTGAAACAATCTTGAAATCAATGTGAAATAAAAAATTGAAGACAATTTCTATTGACCAATGTCAGGCAACGAAGAATAATGCCATAAGAATTATGGTTCCTGATACATGTCATCACCTATATTTATGACATATCTCAAAAAATGCTACTAAAAATTTACCAAGGTATTATGGGATTCATGAATTTAAGAGTAGATATAATAAAGATTATTTATAATTGTGAGACATAAACAGAGTTTGAGTCTTGTTGGGATGCCTTTCTTAGAGATTACAATTTGGTGGGCAAGTGGCTTAGCTCTTTATAATAAAATCGTGAAAGATGGTGTTTAGTTTTTATTCATAATATTTTCTCTATCAGGATGAAAGCTTCATCAAGAAATGAGAATGTCAATAATATCTTTCAATTAATAAATAGCATGCAAAACAATGAGGCTAACAGAATTTGTACAAGAGAATGAGAAAGCCTCAAAAAATGTGCATGGAAGAGTAATTAGAAGAAGATTTTTGTTGCAAACAAGGTATGCCTTCGCAAATAGTTATGAATTGTGGAATTTTGCAACGTCCATTATCTGTTTGTACTCGTACAATGTTCTAAAGATTTAAGTAAGAATTTGCTTCTACCTTGGGGGTCACACACCAAGATGTTAATTCTAATGGTGTCTTTTGAAAGTTCAAAAACGTGTACAAGAACACTTTTGAACGTTTAGACCCCCAAAAACCAACTTAACCAACCCAAGCAATATGTCAAACAACTAGTGTGCGGAAACTTAACATATGCTGTAATATGGAATTGATTAAACAACTATCTAAGCCACAACAAAATAAACCACAGCAGATAATGTAAAGGCAGAGATAGAGAGGAAGGAAGATGCAAACACAGAGATAACACCAGATATGTTATCGAAGAGGAAACCGAAGACCTCGGCGAAAAACCTCTCCGCCGCCCTCCAAGCGGTAATCAATCCACTAGAAAATACAGTTGGGATACAAGGACAGCAATAGACCCTCCAAGCCTAATCTACCCAATGCACCTAAGCCCTCCAAGCTTCTTGCTCCAACGAGGTTGCGCCGAACCTTTTTCTTTTCTAGCTTTCCGGATTCCGCTACTACACCGTAGCATCAACCAATAAAGATTGGCTCCTTCCTAACTGCTTCCCAGAACTCCAAACGTCTGTCTCACAGAGATGATAATGGTGAGAACCAGGTTTGGTATAATGCCTCTCAAGGATTTGACAATGGAGAGGAAGAGAGTGAGGGAATTTGATGAGACTCTAAGGTAGAGATTGTGGGTGAAACAATCTGGTTTTTCTTTAGGGTTTCTCTCTCAAAATTCTCTCTGGAAGCTCTCTTTCAATCGTGGGTTAAAATGGTATTTATACTGGAGTGAAGAGGAATGCGAAACGTCAGGTTTTTCCAAAACAGGGTTGGCTCGCGGCTTGACTAAGTCGCGAGTTCCAGTCGCGAGTTAACCGTATGTCCAGTTGTCCTGTTTTGTCCTGTAGTGCTCCAGCTAGCATGACTGTTCATCTTCCAGCATGCTTGGCACGTGTGCATCTTCTGGCGGGTTGAAGCCGCGAGTCCACCCGCGAGTCCCAGCCGCGACACTCTGTTTTCTTGCACACTCTTGAGCAATCTTCACACTATCTCACTCACTACCCTTACAACAATCCCACCTAAATACAGGGTTACTAAATGCTGAATTACAAGCAAATTTGGCACGGAATAAAGCCAATTAGATGGTTGAATAAATTCAACCTTACATCTTTTACCTATGAAATTATTGAAGAGGGTGGTCAGAGGGTTCACGTTGTCCAGTTTAATTTCTCAAATAATATTGTTACAAGCAGCTGTAAAATGTTTAAAACATTGGGGTTTCTTTGTTGACTTGCTTTGTGAATACTTAATATGAAAAATGTAATAGAGCTACTTGTTTAGTATATTTTGAAACGATGAATAAAAGATGCAAAGAAAGATAGTATTATATATGATCATGTAAAATCAGTAGATACAAAGGATGAGTTGTTAGTGATTTCACACTGTAATGAATTAATGTACTTAATTTATGAAATTCTCACAAAAAGTACAATGACAACTCGACATACTGAAATGTGCAAAAGAAAATTTAGGGAGATGATAGATTTAGTTGAAAAATATATGGTGGTGGTGGCTAGAGATGACGATGAGAAAGAAAATAATTTTGTTGCTAATAATGGCATTGATAATGTTGAGAAGACAAATTGCTCACTAAATAATTTTCCATTATCAGATCTCCCATGTGTGACCAAAAGGAGTTACAAATGCAAGAATCAAAAGCAATTTGGAGAAGCATAAAAGGAAGGCATTAAAAGATGTTACAAGATCAAGTAAATTTTTTTCTTTTTAATTTTTAATTAAAAAAAATGCAAGTGGTATGATTTAAATATTTATTTGTTATGAATTGGGCCCTTTATTTCCTCTCTTTTTTTTTTTTCTTTTTTTCTTTTTTAGAACATTTGTCCACAGGAGGACTTTCAGCAAGCTTAGGCCATGCATCCAAAGGTACTAGTTCTTTTCTAGATAACAATATTACGCTAGCAATATTTCTATTATTAATTTAGCATTAATCCCAAGTATTCTTTTTCAGAATAATTGATAAATATAAGACATTCAGAAAGCTCAAACTATGCACCACAAAGTACAAGTCTCTACCAACTAATGCACCCATTAAGTGTACCCATGGATGAGAACTATAATAATCAAGTATGATCTATGCCCCTTGCATCCTCTTTTTTTTTTTTTTTTTTTTAATTGATCATACATTTTAATCTTTTATAATTATTTGATATGTATTCATTTTTCTAGGCATGCTAACAACCAATAGTTCAAATCATTTTCAACTATCAAATCAAATACAAGTAAAAATCATACACACACACACACATACATACACATATAATTTGAGCTTGAGCTAATATGATTATAGAAGCCCTTTTCCTATTGGACTAGTGCTTCTCTAAATGTTAGCTTTACAAGCATGCTTCAAAGTAACGATTACTTAAATCATTCAAGTTTAGTAAATATGATTGCTACTTCAATTTTTTATTTTTTTATTTATTTTTTCTATTTGCTCACTATGTATGTTTATTTATTTGTATCAATGGTTATCACTTTGTCAATAATAATTGAAAATGTCCATCTCTAATTGTGTAGAATTCTTTCTCAAATGGTTTTAGACAACTAAATCCTAAACAAAAGTGAGTTTGACTTGGAAAATTTATGACAAGCATTCAATTTAGAAGATTTATGATCGGATGAGTGAAACTTACATGGAATGTGTTTTGTATTTTGAAGACATTGAAAATAGGCCTAAAAGTCTAAAATTCCATCACTGTTGAACCAAACCAGCCACCACCTTCAAACCCATACCACTGTTGAACAAGATGAGCCACCATCACACCCACCGCACCAATAAACCAAAAAAAAACACAAACCCAAAGCAACCACTACATTTACAGTCGGAAACCACCACAACGACTAGCAACACCATCACTGATTTTATGTTGATTGGTTCATCATGAGAGAAAGAGAGACTTTAGAGAATTATTAAAAAAAAAAAAAAAAAATTAGCACTAGCGAGGAACATGTCTCACCTCTTGTGGCGATCACTATTCATCTTTAAAATTTTTTGGTTAGTTTACTGCGACTGATGCAAGGTGTTTTTATGAGTTTCTAGCTATATATTTATTATCAGGCTTGTTTGACAAGCCTGATGTGAATGCTTTAAGCTGGATAGATTTGTTTTAACTAGAGTTAAGTTTTTATTTGTGGTTAAATTTGATGTTAGCTAATAGCATTAGCATCCAGAGATGAAAAAAAAAAAAAAAAAAAAAAAAAACTTATTTTGCATTCTTAAACACTATTTTAACTATTTTACCAACTCATTTTATAACTCATCCTACATCCCAGTTTTTATTTTTACATACAACTCAATAAAATAATATAAACTATCTAATAAAATAATATAAAGTACTATTCTCTCTCTTTTTCCTTCCACTCACTTTTTCTCTTCACACACAATCACAAGATTAAACTAATATTTTTTTTTTAGAACCTATGAATAGTAAGGTTGTATATATGCAACCTTACTATTCATAGGTTACAAATTTTTTTAAGTTTACAAACCCGAATGGAGTTGGTTTTGGGTGGCTTGGGTTGTAATAGTAAGTGGGGGTCTAAACACCCCCAATGCTAATGCTCTAAATTGACGAATAGCAATTTATAATTAACTAGGAGGACCACTTCATCACATCCACGTGGTCCTTTGTAGGGTCTAATAATTCCTCCTTAAATGAATATATTCATTTTCAATTGGTATCAAATTCATTCTTCTTCTTCTTCTTCTTCTTCTTCTTTTCTTTGTGTTTATGTGTGTGTGTGTGTGTGTGTGTGTGTGTGTGGTTAAGTTCCTCGTAGTGCTAGCTGAACCTATAGGCCATTTAGGCCACCGCTTAAGGCCCCCACTTGTAAGAGGTCCCCCAATAGTAATAATATATTATATAATATTATTTTCTTATCTTAAAAAAAAAAAAAAAACAAATTGGTAAGGCCCGCCCAAAAAATGTAAGACCCCGCCCAAATTATTGAAAATTGAGAACAAAAAATTATTTCTATCCGTTTCGTCCAATCACATTATCAAATCTTTAGCTTTCTCAAAAAAAAAAAAAAAATCATCACATCCAAATATCCTCTGGATCAAACCTTTATAACACATTTCATTAAGAAAACCAATATTTATTACTTGAAATGTAGAGAGGGAGAGAAAGAGAGATACTGATTTTCCTCAATGGAGAAGAAAAGATTCAAAAGTCAGAAAAAAGAAACAAGAGGCAAATAAGATAAGGCAGAAACAAGAAAGAAGAAAAAAAAAATACTCACTCTCTCCATCTTGATTCTAAAAAAAAAAAACACTCTTTTTAGTTGGCTTACTTATCAATTGGTGTTGGCAATAGACTTGGTGTGCTCATAGATCTTCATTTCAAATTCGTTTTTTGTTTTCTCTTCCTTTGCCTCTTTCGTCTACTTCATAATTTGCGGCTGGAGTGCTAGCCCTGCTGGGTTTTTGTTCTTTCTTTTTTGCTTAATTTTAGTTTAGTTGTTCTTGTACTCTTTATTGGCATTGCTTTACACTTTACTCCTTTTTTTGTTTGTTCTCTTAAATTTTTATTTCTTTAGATTTCTCTAGAATGCTATGGAATGGTCTGAATGGACCCACTTAATTTTGTTTTTGTTTTTTGTATTTTTTTTTTTTTTTAAGAAGTTAGATTTAGTGGATGGAAGTTAAAGTACTATATTGATTAGTGAGATCTAGTCCTACACGTTTTTGATCCAGTGATCCTAGTGTTACACATTTGTTTGTTTTTATTTTTTTATTTATTATTTTTTTAAGAAATTAGATTTAGTGGGATGGAGCCATGGTGATGGAGGGATAGTGGGCGGGTCTAAGGGTCTTAGTCTTAGTGGATCAACTATCAAGTTGAGTCCTACACATTTTGCTAGTGGGCTGGTCTTACTTCTTAGTGGATCTAAATCCAGTCATCCAATCTAGTTGAGTCCTATACATTTTGCTAAAAAAATGGTTTACTGCTACATAAAAAAAAGGTATTGATAACAAAATTATAAATTTAGAATAATTTACTTTGTATTAGTATTAATTTTAATTTATTTGTGTAGGTTTAAAGTGCGAAGTGATCATATAAAGTAAAGCTGGAATTGTGCTTTTGATAAACCAGGTTCTATTGTTTTTTACATTAAATTTATATTATTCTAGTTAAATTGTAATTTCTTTTTTTATTATAGATTGTGTTTCATTTATTCATAAATATTTTTTAATTACAAATGTCTACTAGAAAATATCCATCTGGATATGAAAAACAAAAATAAAAAGACAAAGAGAAGAACTAATTGAATCTCAAAAATGAGCTATGGACAAATTTATTACTAGTAAAAAACAAAATGTTAGTGGAATTTGAATGCAGAAATTTAATTAGTAATTTTGCCTCCAAAAAGTAAGAAAAATAAATTTTAATTGAAAAAAAATATGAATTTATAATTAAATATAATAAAAGGTTCTATTTAAAGCTTTCGCCTAGGGCCCCAAATTTGTTGAGCCGGTCCTATCCTCACTACTACTGGCATTGTAGACTTTCTAGCAACATTATTGGCAGCCATATATGTCTCTTGTGGATTGTTTTTAATAATTACAAAAGATAATTTGCTTCTAAACTTTAAAGTGAGGAAAAGAATGCTTTAAATTTTTTAAAAGGGTTTCGATGATGATATCTACGATGATAGTATTATTGATTTCTAGATTATCATTTAAGAATGGAAAAAAATTAATAATGATTAATATATGTTGCTGTGAATTAATGAGGTGGATTCCAAAGCCTAGTTTTTTTTTTTTTGGTGGCACACTGTCTGTTGTCAAGCGGATTGAACCAAATTTCTAACGCTCATAGTGATCAACATTCAAACTGAAATCACAAACACTACCGTACTCTTAATTTTTGCTTTGCTTCCTTTCCATGTTAACTGTTAAGTAATTCTATGATAGAATATATGTCCTCTTTTTCATCGTACAAAGCGTAGAGTTAACCCAATTGAGGTCGTAATATCAAATATGTTTTCGGATTCAGACTTTCCTTCTTAACACTCGCAATGGAGTCGTATAAGGTGGGCGCACTATCTGTTTGACTAAATGCCTCACTGAGCTCGTGGAATTCAATGGTGTTCCAAGCTTTTGACACTGACTTTTATTTTTTTGTAAGATGGGAAGTTTATTTATTTATATAAAAAAGCTAGTACATCAGCTTTGACACTGACTTTGTTTTATTTGTTTTACTGATTAAAAAATTATATTTTTTCCCGCCTGAAGTGAATTCAAAGGGAGTAAAAAACTAATGTCCCAAGGTTTTGGACCTTTATACTAGAAAACCGGATCTTGTTTTGCCTCTGTTTCTTACTAGCATGAATGAGACGAAGGAAAATGAAACATATATAGGACCAAAATCTTAGGTATGAGCTAATCCTGTTCTAGTGGAAAAAAACTGTATTTACATTCCAGCACTTGAAACTTATAAGATTGAAACAATTCAATAACAGACCCTTTTTAAAATTTTTTTTTTTAAGTTCACTAAAAATACAAATGTTTGGGCCAAAATGGCCCAATACCATGTTTTTTTGAAATTTTTAGCAACAGAACACTGTTTCGGAAATAATTTGGGATCTACCACTTTTTGTGGTACTCGAGTATGGTGAGCTCGAGTACCATCTTTTCATTGGTCAAACATCTTCTCAAAAAAAAAAAAACGCCGCTATAGGGCCCGAAAACGTCACTATAGGGCTTAAAAACGCCACTATAGGGCACCTTGAACCTGGTATGGGGCTTATAAAAAAAATTTTGAATGAAAACGCCGCTATAGGGACCAAAAACGTCACTATAGGGCTTAAAAACGCCGCTATAGGCCCCTTGAACCTGTTATGGGACTTATAAAAAAATTTTGCAGGAAAACGCCGCTATAGGGCCCTGAACCTGGTATGGGGGCTTAAAAACGCCGCTATAGGGCCCGAAAACGTCGCTATAGAGCTCCTTGAATATGGGGCGACGGTGGATTAAAAAAACATGGTACTCGAGCTCACCAAGCTCGAGTACCAGAAAAAGTAATATTTCCCTAATTATTTTCGAAACAGTGCTCTGTTTCTAAATATTTCAAAAATTAATGCTAATGGGCCATTTTGGCCCAAACGTTTGTTTGCTCTGCCAGTACATGGTTTTGGTTATCCCAAAAAAAAAAAAAAAAAAAAAGGTACATGGTTTTTATTCAATTAATTAATTTATTTTTCTAGATTGCAAATCCTCACTATCAAATGGTTTTCTTGGATTTCTCTTACATATTTCTGCTTCTCCTTAACTGAAATTAAGTAGATTTCAAGTTATTCGCTGTACAAGTTTTTACTACTTTTTTGCTATATTTCAAACTTTAAAGGATTTCAATAATTTCATTCTGCCAAGAAGAGCAAAAATAGCTTAGTCTTATCTAATCTTTCTTCTTCTGTTTTTTTTTTTTTTTTTTTTTTTGAGTCTTGTTCACCATGAAAACTTATTCACTTATCTACCATATATGTGTCAAGACTGCATTAGTTTCACCGAAAGCTTTGTATATTAATATCTGAGACTACTTGTTACTTATTGAAAGCATCAGTCATACTTCATCTAAGTCTGACAGCGGATTCGGAAAAAGTGATAAGACATACAGATAGAAAGAATTCAATGCCTCGGCACACCTGTGCCTAAAACCTAAAGCAAAGCGGTCTCTAAAGATGGGAAAAATATCATATACGCCAGATTTATGGAGTGTGCCTTTCACAGGCATGTGGGCTCTTAGTACCTAAAACCTATAGCAAAGCAGTCTCTGAAGATGAGAAAATTATCATATGCTCACAACTTCTGGAGTGCACCTTTCACAGGCATGTGGGCTCCCAATACCTAAATCTTACAGCAAAGCAGTCTCTAAAAATGGGAAAAAGATCATGTGCGCCAGCGCCGGATGTATGAAGCACGCCTTTCACAGATTGCACTCTCATTAAGACCAAAACTAGCATCACATCTTTAGACTTTAGGGCATGCTTTGCATATTAGTGTTAGGCACTGATGTGCCTGGGCCTGAATTTTATTGATCTTTCTGCCTTTAGAATCCTGGGCTCCCCTACACACAGTAAAAAAAAAAAATCCTGGGCTCCCCCAACCCCCCATTTTGGTGAATTTGAAGGATCTTAAGTAGACCCAACTAATGAAAAAAATTTGTATTTAGTGCACGGACTATGAAAATTGACTTCACTTTTTTGCTTGAAACTTTGATCGCTTTTAATACTCATAATTGCATAAGCTGACTGTAGTTAGGTCATGGCTCGCTGAAGACCTAACTATTAATTTGAAGTTGCTGTGAAGATTGGTGGTTTGCAATTAAATTAACATCAGAAGTTGTGTGTGTTAGGATCCGTAGGGGTTCTGGGCTTTCGACAATTGTTTTACACTTCAAATTATCTCTTTCAACAATGTTTAAAATTTAAAAAAAAAAAAAAAAATCTAAATTCTATCTTAAGAGACCAGGCCTTTTAATTATCAACCTTCTACAGTACACCTCATCTACATGTTTTAGACTATTTTGTAATGACCACGACACAACTCATACTCATATGTGGCTTGTAATCGTTTAACGTCAATATTTGTTAAAAAATAAATAAAGAATACCTTGCTAGTACTAGTAGTAAAATATGAAATCCCAATTACACATCATATCAACATCTGACAAACCTTTCTATTTTAGGAATTAAAGCTATGTAAGTATCTGACGTTAATTTTCCTTAGCAAATGACAAGAGTTTAGAGTTGAGAGAAAAATACATTCACAGTATCATCTCCTACCTATACACACCTATATTTCGAATAAAATTGAAATAAAAGGGGACAAAATAGTCATTCTACGTGTTCTAAAAATTATAAAATTCATGACCTAGGGATATAATATAAATCATATTTAATCATAGTTGGTGGTAAATTTTTTTTTTTTTTTTTTTTTTTTTTGGTTTGAGAATTTAGTTGGGGGAAACTGGTTTCATTAAGAGGTTTTGTGAATAGGATGAATGTTTAAAAGTTTTTAGGGAAATGGAAGTTGCTTAGAGCATGAAGTAAGCCTTTGACAATGCCTTCATAAGTGAAATCCATCTCTTTGGTAGCTCTTGGTTAATTCTCAAATTTCATTAATACAGCTAATTGTCATCCTCGTTAGCCAAGCTTTTATACTTTTAGATAAGTGTTGGTTTGCTTCCATCTTATTGTAAAAGAATTCAAAACCACAACTGAATCTAAAACCAAAATTTTTGAAAAATAAAAATCGAATCTGACAAGCTAGAGAAAAAACCTACTGAAATTCCCGGGGGGGGGGGGGGGGGAATTAATTTGGGATCTCTCTCTCTCTCTCCAACTGAATCAATAACCTTTTAAAAAAAATGAAAATAATAACCAAATTTGACTAAAATCAGGAAAAATTTGATCATTCTCAGGCAATTGATTCGACCTAATAGTGTTTTTTTTTTTTTTTAACAACCCTAATGTTAATATAGATTATAGAATCGAGTCAAGTTCGGTTATCTAAGGTGTGAAACCATAACAAGTTTTAGAATTTGAATCCAAATCCACCTCAAAAATATTTAAAACGTTCATACTCCTTACTATTATGGTTGTGCTGGCCGGATTGAAAAATTCGCTAGGCTTAGACCAATTGCCATCATTACATAATACCTACTTTTAATTTCTTTGAAAAGTTGTCAATAATAATTGACTTAAATAGGTTAACGGTAAATTTCAGCGGCCCATTATTAATAAGATAAACTCTGGAGCAACGAGGACATGAAAAGAAACAGAATATTGACTAGATAAGACTATTTTGGATGATTAAAAAAGCATCATATATATATATATATATATATATGTCATTAGAGAAAGTGATCTTGACTAGATAAGACTATTTTGGATGATTAAAAAAGCATCATATATATATATATATATATATATGTCATTAGAGAAAGTGATCTTGGACGATTATTCGGTTCATTTACCCCATGGTAATTAAGTGACATGTTGAAATTATGCATATCTCTCAATTGATTGTAATTGATCACGATTAGAACAATCACCCATGCATTTTTAATTAAGCTTGGGTGAAAAAGATACATATATATAGGACACTTATTTCTTAATGTTTAACATAGCGAAAATATATGTTTGTCAAATCCAAATGAATTGCTTAATTAGTACAACAAAGTTGTTTGGCATGTCAAGATTTTGTGCCAAGGAAAATGATCATTTCCATTACAAATTGCTAACTTGTTAAAAAATTTCTTATGTGAAATCTAGTACCAAGTGTGAAAACCAGGGCCAGCTGAATGGTAGAGCAATAGATGCGGTCACCTACGGCCCCAAGTAAAAAAAAGGCTCCCAAATTTTAACTATTAGGGCTATATATAATCAATAAATAAAATAATATATTTTTATTAAATGAAAAACAAACAAAAAAGTGAGAAAAATGCTAATCCACAATATTTTTCACAATACTTTTACAACAAATGCTAAGTATATAACAGATTGTTATAGCTTGTTATTGATGGCAAAAAAATAATTATAGTGGTGTTTTCAAATAGAAAACAAGAAGCAACTTAAAACTTATGATTTGTTGTGAAAAATATTGTAAATGTTGCACTTCTAAAAAATAAAATAATAATAAGAGTTGAGTTAACAAACTTTTACTAGTTTTCATCTAGGTCTACTATTAACACAACTCTTTTATTTACCACTATTAATCTACAACATCAACAAGTGTGAAAAGTTTTTTCAAATTTTTTGTGTCTATAAAATTTCTAAAAAAAGAAAGAATTCTACATAGTACATGTTAATTAGAAGTAATTTTGTATCTAAAACAAAATAATCAATTTTCACCTTAGGCCCCTAAATGCATCAAACTGCTCCTGGTGAAAACATAATCCGACAATATTATTTGCATATTTTGGACCTTTTATTTGTGTGTTTGGATCCATGTTTATTGGCATTTGTGTTTAGCTACAGCGAGTTTTCTCTCTCTCTCTCTCTGTTTTTTTTTTTTTTTAAGCCGCAACTTTTGACTATTCTCCCGTGAACAGTACACCCATGCACTGTTCACAGGTCTCACAAATTTTACTTTTCAGCCACTTTTTCATTAAAAATGGGTCTTACGGTACTATTCACACATTTAAAATTTATTTTACTACAGTGTTTTTAGTTTTCAGTTTTAGCAAAATAAGTTCTATCCAAACGGACCCTATATATGCTACAGTTATCGCAACAAGTTAAACTGATCAGAGAAAGATCTTTTCACTTTTAAGCAACAAGTGAATAAGTTTTAACTCAAGAAGATTAGTAATAATTACAACATTGAATCACGATAAACCCAAATTGTCCGAATTCCTTGGACTGAGACTTGTACTTAAGAAGTGAATTTGGACCGCTGGGCGCTCTCTTCTTCTACGTCTCTTGCTCATGCACAGCCTAAATCCATGCATTCCTTGTGTAATTCACGGGGCAAATAATTTCATATCACAAATAAAACTGAAAATGGAATGATATGCAGTATTAAAAATGTTAAATTATTAAAATTCTATGTAGTCTCTCAATTACTAATTTATATCAATTTAGTGACTCATCATTTACAATCTATTCAATTTCATGATTGGGTTCTCTAGTAGGTTAAATTTTAACGAGATTCATAGCTCAAACTGACTAGATTTTGAAAGTTTATAGTTTTCATTATAACACTTTTTAATGAAGTTATGAGATTAATGACATGGCCATGTTCGTGTGACTCAATGATATATGTTATGATAATGTGGCAGCTATATATAATGTGGTAGTGACGCTTTTAACATGTGTCTGATTTTTAGCATGTAATTAATTGATTTTAGACATGTGATAAGAGATAATTATTGCTTGTATTTGAATTTTAGCATGAGATAAATGTGCAAGTTAAAAGCAAGGGAATTTGTTCTAAGTGATGATGCCATCGTAACTAATTGCTTATGTTATAAATTGTTAGACTCAGTCTTGTAAGTGGCCGGATTTCAGTTAACTTAACTGGTAAAGTTTTTTATTGTCAAATAAGATATATAAAGTTTGAACCCTGTTTATATCAAAAACTGATTAGTATCTTAGCTTGATTATAAAAAAACAATTATCATAAAACGGATGTCATAAATTCAGATTCTATCTTAGTTATCAAAAAATAAAAATAAAAAATAAAAACCTTAGCATTGTAAAAATCGACTTTGAAAGAGAATTACATTGTGAGATTTAAATCAAGGTTGATAATTCCTCTCTCCCTTCAAGCTACTTTCTCTCTTTCTTTAAGCTCTTAAATTTCCCTTTGAATTATTTGGTATCCATAGTGGTCTTATTCAATATATTCCAAATACATCAACATATCAATTAGATGTTTATACTTCCATGATCAAGATAAATCATCATAATTAATATATTATAGTTTTATCAAATGAGATGTCCAATCTAATCACTAACTATGATCTTAATATTTATGAATTCAAAAGGATTTATAATTTAGATGTTCTGTATGCAAATCTCATTCTCATATCTAAATCACACACAATGCATCTTATGTTCTACAACACAATGTTGAATGTTCATATATATATATATACAATCTTAGAAAATTAAACTCTTTTATTAATAAGATAAACTAATACAATTGGATTTGGATTTTAGGGCACCAATCCTAACAATTAACAACTGCGTGGGCAAGTCCATCCTTCCTTCACTGGGTCCCTTCTGTCACTAAGCTCCTTTTATTCCCTCTAGAACCATGAAGCTTTCTTATGATGATGTAGAAGTTATTACTTATGTTGGCGATGTTGATCAATGATCAGTCTAGACTCAAGACATACTTGGACACTACAAGAAAAACAGGAGACTTTTGGGTTATGGACGAGATTGGATGACAGATCATACATTTTGGGTGATGAAAATCCCAGATGGTAGAGGGGAATTTATTGGGTTTTTATTAAAAAAAATGCTTCCAGCATAAAAGCTCAAAACTAGAGTGGTAGGTTGTATTTGGCTCCTCCTTGATCTCTCATGTCTTCTCCTATTTATAGAGAATATTTTGTGGTTTTAGGGAGTTAAGGTAAGGGTCGTACATTTCATAGATAAAACCTTATATTTATAATTTATACACAAAGAAAAAATTGTAAATTAAATTAAATTTACAAAGAGAATGGAGCTGAACACACTCTCTGAAAAGGACAATCTACTTTATCCATCAAGCAACTCCAAGGCATGATAACTGATAACTAATGGCATGGGTTTGCATCTTTCAATCCCTCGAAGTGGGTCATCAAACCCTTTAGACGACCACATAACATCGACCTCTTGCCATTAGTGACGACCACCCAAAGATGACCTTCAATTGAAGGGTACATTAAGATTTACTTCCATTTGTCCAATTAATTGTCCGACGCTCTCCACAACAAACTCATCCAACACGTCCCCTACTCGACCTCCCAAAGTGATCGAGTTGTCCAACCCCGTAATGATCGATGAAGGTGCCATATATGGGAACTCCAGGGCGAGAATCTCTCCACCATTACCCCCCACTTATCATAATTCATCAGTAATGGAAAACTGAAGAAATTTTCGGAAGGTAGTCAACCCAGACTAGCTCCTATATAAAGCCCAGGCATTCTCCACTTCAAGCTATGTGGCAGCAAAAGCCCTAATAGAATCACCATAAAAAAAAAAAAAAAAAAAAAAAAAAAAAAAAAAAAAAAAGCCCTAATAGAATAGCATTTTTAGGTTTATTGGGTATATGTGAGTTTCTAACTTAAGCATGAGAAAGCTTAGGCTGGCACCGCACTAATAACCTTCAATAGTATGTTTTATTCTTGTAGGTATTCCAATACTTCTATTTGGATGATTGGCTCACTAAGTATTTCGTGTATCATCAATAACTAATACCATCCGAGCATAAAATAGAGGTTCTCTTACAAGTTCTCTCATGTATCCAAAGCTCTATACAAAGCGCATTGATCACATGAGAATACTTAAATGGGTATCAACCTCCTAAATTCCAAAAATATAATGGAAAATAGTAGTACCAAGCAATGCATTACTAACTTTGTAGAAGCCTGTGAAAATGTTAAAATTTATATCTAGAAGATCTTTTCACCAAGAAATTTTTTCATTTGCTCAAAGAAAATGCTAGTTGTTGATTATATCAATCTTTTTTTTTTTTTTTTTTTTTTTTTTTTTTTTTTTTTTTTTTGAGAAACAAACACATATACACATAAAGAAAAGAGAAATGAGTTCGATACACCACACATTCCACTTGAAAGTCATGATAACTTTTAAGGGCGAGTGAAGTAAGAATTAATTACATCAATTGATAGCTTACTAATACCAAGTAGAGCTTACCAAAAGTATATATTTTGATTTAAAATTAAGATGAAACTCTAACTTCTATTATATAATTACTCGTTGACATATTATGTAACAAGGATTAGTTTACGGGGAGTCCTTCTTCTTTATGGGGGAGTCATTCTTCTTTATGTTATATACCAGAGCATGAGCATCAAGGTTTCAAAATTATGTCTATTTAGAGTTTGTTTGGATACTGTTTATTGTTGAAAACTGAAAATTGAAAATATTGTAACAAAATAATTTTTAAATGTGTGAATAGTATCGTAAGACCTATTTTTAATGAAAGTTTTGCTAAAAAAGAGGTTTGTAAGTCCCGTGAACAATGCACGGGACTTGCTGACAGATGCTGGATGCAGCTGAAAACTCATTTCAGTTGCATCCAAATGTTCACATAGAATACGTTTGGATACCACATTTTGTATCAACGTTTACATCTGGCTGAAGAATGCGTCTGTCAGTAGATCTCGTGCACTGTTTACGGGATCCACAAACCTCTTTTTTAAGTAAAATTTTCATTAAAAATGAGTCTCATGATACTATTTACACCTTTAAAAATTATTTTACTTTAATATTTTCAGTTTTTAATTTTCAATTTTTAGTAATCAACCGTATTTAAACGGACCTTAGTATTCATTATCATAATGGACTGGAATTGATAAAATCAAAACTGACAGGAAAATGACATTGAAGTTAACTAGCTGTCAAGTTTATTTTTATTGGGTAATAAGTACTTGGCTGCCAAGTTTAATTAAAAGGGTGTAGTCTTACTCTTACAGTACTGTTCCATCATCGTAAATTGTCCATGCATGAATGTTCAAAAATCAAAATATAATCATGAAAAAGCAAGAGAATATATTCATGCAAATTGCAAAAGGTGCATGAACTCACAAAATTAAAATAGTACAATATATATTCGCCTAACAAGTTAAAAATCACATAATGAAGGAATAGAAGAAGCCGCACGGTTATCGACATGCACCCTTAAAGCCAGTCACTTCGTTTAGCTTCTCAATCAACTAAAGTGGGTCGGCATTAATTTGATGACTTGCTTACTAGGTGTATTGAATTGAAATTGTTAGGACATATATATATATATGAGATAAGAACATATAGATCTATATTATTACCCAATTAGGATCTCTTAGCTAGCTAGGTCCTCATTACCTACATTATTGCGGTAATCAATTTTTAAAAACGACAACTTTTTGTCTTACGCCTCAGATTGGAAATATGGAGATTTCGTACGAATGCCTCAGAATTTTCAAATAATTGATAGACGGTAATGGTTATTATTACAATATAAACGAGAATCTTTATTAAAAAATACAAATAATTATAATGGAAGATAATTGATGAGTCAAAAAATGATTTAGAATAGTCCTTCCTCTTAATGACGAGGAAAGCAAGCATTACACATTTATTACGTGCATAGATGAAAAAGCGTGACAAATGGAGCAACAGTAACAAGTGAGCTGTACAATTCAGAGCTCCAATTAGTAACGTACTAGTCGTTGAACATAAATGTTAGGACATATGTGATTTACTTGTTAGGAACATATGTCACTATTTTATGTAATTGACTAATCCTTTGACAAAACACACTTTACTTATATTTGGATAGATCTAGGATGTATTTAATACTTTAAGAAACTTTGTTTCAAGATCAAGTGTTGAAGTCATGCAAGTCTGTCCAAGATTCAAGCTGAAAGTGCAAGTTCATTAAAGCTCGACAGCTAGCTCGACAACTAGTATCTATCGAGCTTGAAGAGCTATTCCAGCCCCGTGGCTTGACAGCTGCTCGACAGATGGCTATCTGTCAAGGTTTATGAAAAACAAAGTTTTAGTTCTGTTTTGACTCCAATTCGTGATTATGTATTTGAGCTTTCTTTTCTCACAATCCTAGACATATAAAATGATTATTTTAAGGGCCGTCAAAGTGGACACAAGTTGCACAAGTGTTGTGCAAAGTTTGTTCAAGCAAATTGTGACCGGAGATAAATTTTCCCTAGTACATCGTTCTTGTGTAGAAGTTGCTGTGTTTGCAGCCAACAACCTTCTTTAGTTGGTGATTGAAGTCACGTACTGGGATCTGCGCAGTTAGTTAGTCACATACTGAGAGCTGTGCATTATAAGGAAAGATTGTTACTACAAAACAAGTCCAATTGGGTATTGGGATAAGGGTTCAATTGTAGGTTGGTAGAAGATATTGGGATTCCTTTACTTGTAACCGCTTGTTTTGATAATAGTAGATTCTCGGGAGTGGTGACCTTAAAATCACTTGAAAGTTCAAAAACGTGTACAAAAACACTTTTGAACGTTTAGACCCCCAAAAACCAACTTAACCAATACAAGCAATATGTCAAACAACTAGTGTGCGGAAACTTAACATATGCTATAATATGAAATTGGTTATAAACTATCTAAGCCATAACAAAATAAAATCCACAGCAGATAATATAAAAGCAAAGATAGAGAGGAAGGAAGATGCAAACACAAAGACAACACGCGATGTGTTATCGAAGAGGAAACCGAAGTCCTCGGCGAAAAATCTCTCCGCCGCCCTCCAAGCGGTAATCAATCCACTAGAAAATACAGTTGGGATACAAGGACAGCAATAGACCCTCCAAGCCTAATCTACCCAGTGCACCTAAGCCCTTCAAGCTTCTTGCTCCAACGAGGTTGCGCCGAACCTTTTTCTTTTCTAGCTTCCCGGATTCCGCTACTAGACCGTAGCATCAACCAATGAAGATTGGCTCCTTCCTAACTGCTTCCCAGAACTCCAAACGACTGTCTCACAGAGATGATAATGGTGAGAACCAGGTTTGGTATAATGCCTCTCAAGGATTTGACAATGGAGAGGAAGAGAGTAAGGGAATTTGAAGAGACTCTAAGGTATAGATTGTGGGTGAAGCATTCTGGTTTTTCTTTAGGGTTTCTCTCTCAAAATTCTCTCTGGAAGCTCTCTTTCAATCGTGGGTTAAAGGGGTATTTATACTGGAGTGGAGAGGAATGTGAAACGTCAGGTTTTGGCAAAACAGGGGTGGCTCGCGGCTTGACCAAGTCGCGAGATCCAGTCGCGAGTTAACCGTATGGCCAGTTGTCCTGTTTTGTCTTGTAGTGCTCCAGCTAGCATGACTGTTCATGTTCCAGCATGCTTGGCACGTGTGCAGCTTTTGGCGGCTTGCAGCCGCGAGTCCACCCGCGAGTCCCAGCCGCGACTCTCTGTTTTCTTGCACACTCTTGAGCAATCTTCACTCTATCTCACTCACTACCCTTACAACAAACCCACCTAAATACAGGGTTACTAAATGCTGAATTACAAGCAAATTTGGCACGGAATAAAGCCAATTAGATGGTTGAATAAATTCAACCTTACATCACTCAGTGGGGTTTTTGCCATGTTGGTTTTCCCCATTCGTAAACAAATCACCGTGTCAATTTAATTTCCGCTGCATTTAATTTAATTGGTGATTTGTTTGTGGTACCATGCACTTTGCATGTTAATTTGATTAATTAATAAACTTGACTAATTAATCATAAGGAGTCAATTTGTTTTTGGTCTATCAAGTGGTATCAGAGCAGACACATTCTGATTAGGGTTAATCTTTGCTGTGTTGATCCATTGACCCCTGTTTGTCATGGATAAGTCATTAATTATACATCATTTATTTGATGACACTAACTATGCATACTGGAAAGTATGCATGAGAGCTTTCTTGCAGTCTTTAGATAAGAAAGTGTGGCAAGCTGTTGAGATAGGCTGGACCAAGGCAAAGGAAGCACTGGCCAATTGAGATGAAGCCAAGATCAAGGCGGCAAACTTCAACAGCAGGGCATTGAATGCTTTGTTTAGTACAGTCACTAATGAGGAATTCAAGAAGATATCCTCTACTGAAACTGCTAAGGAGGCATGGACCATCCTCCAGACAACCTATGAAGGAACTAAGGCTGTTAAGGATTCGAAATTTCAGAGGCTTACTACAAGCTTCGAAGAGATCAAGATGGAGGAAGATGAGTCGTTTGATGAGTTCTACGCCAAGTTTAAGGACATAGTGAACTCAGCTTTCAATCTTGGGGAAACCATTCCTGAACCCAAGATTGTGAGAAAGGTGCTCAGATCTCTACCCGAGAGATTCCATGCTGTAAGGTTGAATTTTATCAACCATCTTGTTGGCTTTATTTCGTGCCAAATTTGCTTGTATCTTAGCAATTAGTAACCCTGTATTTAGGTGGGAATCATGTAAGAGTAGCGTGTGAGAAAGTGTGAAGAAATGTTCAAGAATGTGCAAAGAAGCAGGGACTCACGACTGGATCTCGCGGGTGGCTCGCGGCTTGCGAGCCGCCAAAAAGTTGTACACGTGCCAAGCATGCTAGAAGCTAAAGAGTCGCGTCAGCTGTTGCACTATAGGACAAAAGTCCCAGGCTGGCCAGGCCGTTAGCTCGCGGCTTGAACTTGTGACTCAACCTAGTCGCGAGGTCAAGTCGCTAGAACACCCTGTTTGGGAAAAACTGACTTTTCACATTCCTTCTCACCCTACTATATATATACCCTTATACCCATGACATTTAGAGAGCTTCCAAAGAGAATTTTGGGAGAGAAACCCAAGAGAAAAACAAGATTGATTCATCCACAATCTTCATATAGAGATTCTTCAAATTCCTTTACTCTCTTCCTCTCCATTGTCAAATCCTTGAGAGGTACATTACCAAAACCTTTTCTCACCATACCCATATCTGTGAGGAGGCCATTTGGTGTTTGGGAAGCAGTTAAGAATTGACCAATTTCATATTGGTAGATGCTATGGTCAAGTAGCGGAATCCGGCAAGCTAAAGAAGAAATAGGTTCGACGTAACCTCGTTGGAGTAGGAGTTTGGAAGGCTTAGGTACATTGGGTAGATTAGGCTTGGAGGGTCTTCTGCTATTCATGTATCCCAACTACATTCTTTAGTGGATTGTTTACCGCTTGGAGGGCGGCGGAAAGGTTTTACGTCGAGGGCTTCGGTTTCCTCTTCGATAACACATCGAGTGTTGTCCTTGTGTTTGCATCTTTCTTCCCTTAATCTTTTCCATTTAATTTCTACTGTGAATGTGATTTTATTTGGTTTAGATTGTTTATCAATTTTGTATTAAGCTTATGTTCATTTTTCGCACATTAATTGTTTGATATTAAACTTGAATTGGTAATTTGTACATTTGGGATCTAAACGTTCAAAATGTTTTATACACTTATTGAACTATCAATTGGTATCAGAGCGGGTACACTCTTCTTGGTTTCATTACCATAGTGTGATCCTTGACCCCATATTGAGATGGACTGGTCTCAATCTTTAAATGCTTCACCATATTTTGATGGTAGCAACTATGCATTTTGGAAGGTAAGGATGAGAGCATTTCTGTGTTCTATAGATAAGGCTGTTTGGGATGCTATTGAAATAGGTTGGACAAAGCCAAAGGCAGCCAAATCCACTTGGGATAAGGCAGCTCTCGCGGCGTCAAATGCTAATAGTAAAGCACTTAACGCAACTTTTTGTGGTGTGTCCTCAGATGAATTCCATCAAATTTCTCATATCACCGTTGCCCAGGAAGCATGGCAGATTTTGGAAACCACTTATGAGGGTACAAAGAAAGTTAAGGACACAAAGCTACAGATGCTGACTACCTAGTTTGAGGAGCTAATGATAAGCGAGGATGAGTCCTTTGATTCTTTTTATAGTAAGCTAAATGAAGTGGTCATCGGCAAGTTTAACTTAGGAGAGAAAATAGAGGACTCGAAAGTTGTAAGAAAAATTCTTCGTTCATAGCTGGAGAGCTTCCATGCAAAGGTGACAGCAATTGAGGAGAGCAAAGACCTTGATGAAATCAAAGTCCAAGAGCTGATCGGTTCTCTCCAAACGTATGAACTTTCATTACCGAATCAAAGAAAGAGTAAATCACTGGCTCTTAAGACAATAAATGAAAAGGTAGAAGGTCATGGTTCATCGGATGAGGATGCAGTAGAAAAGGATGTTGCATACCTTGCAAAGAATTTCCACAAATTTCTAAAGTTCAAAAACAGTGAGAAATTTGGTGATAAAGGGAAATTTATGAATTCCGGAAAGGAGAAGAAAGACTTTAAAAAGAGAGAAGGGAAGGAGTCCCAATCTACACAAGGAGTCACTTGTTTTGAGTGTAATGGACAGGGCCATTTCAAAAAGGAATGTCCTAATTATCTGAGATCAAAGGGCAAGGTGTATGCCACCACTCTTAGTGACTTAGATTCCTACACCTCTAATTCGGAGGATAGCTGTGATGAAGAAGGGAATTTCTCAGCATTCATGACTGTTGCTCATGTTGAGTCTTTGGAGGACTTGAATTTGCTTGTGGAAGAACTTGGGGAGCATAGTGATGAGGAATTTGTCGGAATTGTAGAAGAATCAGATGCTAAAGAAGATGAAGATACAGCTGGTCTTAAAGAGAACTACAATTCTCTACTTGAGAAGTCAGGAGAATATGCAAGGGTGGCCAAGGTAGCTGTGAAAAAGATGAAGAAAGCTGAAGAAGACTATAAAAGTCTTCTAGTGAGATATAAGGAGGCCAAGTGTGAAATAGAGACGCTAAATGGCGAGCTAACCGAAGCTTACACCAAGATAAAATTCCTTGAGCTTGAGGTGGTTCAAGCAAATGCCAAGGTAGAGCGAGTCTCTACAAAGAAGCTTGATGATGTTCTTTCTTCTCAAAAGACCTTCTCCGACAAAACCGGATTAGGATATACCGGAGAAAGTAGTTCAGCTGTGAACATCTCCAAAGAAGTGAAGTTTGTGAAGGCCAAAGAGCCGGTTGTAGTTGCCTCTATTGTTGAAAAGGCAAATATTGAGAAGAAGAAGATTGTAACTGACCAGCAGGTGTTGAATAAGCCCCGTAATCAATTTGTGGTCAGGTTTGAAGGCAGATCAAAATCTCTTCCATGATCGCAAAGAGGTTCTAGAACGAACCATATGTGCCATCACTGCGGACTTCATGGATACACTCGACCCAATTGTCATAAGCTGAGAGCATTGAGGAATGCTAGTGACCAAATGTCAAGAAGGCCAAGAAATGACAAGAGGACTTGGGCTGTTGAGTCATCAAGAGATCGAATTGTTGATCCCGGAATGATGGACGTGATGAAGATGATTGGTGCATTCACCAACTGCTTGGAGAGCTTCACTAGAAGGTTTGAAAGTCCTAACTCTCGTACCCAATCCTATAAGGATATCACCCCAAACACACGTGACGTGTGGGTGATGAAGGGTACTTATGCATAAGCATTACCACATGACCATGCATTAATACTTCCTATGTTGTGTGACTATTGGTTTGTTTATTGATTATGAGATTTAAAATTGTTTGTTAGTTTCATTTCTTTGTTTTTTTTTTTTTTGTTTACACTGTTGCTTCCTATCAATCTTTTCCTTCGTGTGTGTCGAAAAAATCCAAAAACCACATAAAAAGTAGAAAATCCAAAAAAATTGATCGACATTGTTGAGTTTTGTCTCAAAATATGTTTTACCTTGTACCTTTGTGCAAATGGCTTTGTGCATCTACAAGCATAGCTTGTTCCCTTTGCACTTATATCATTATGGGAGAAATTTTGAAATCTTTTGTGTCTGTTGTAAATAGATCTTCAACTTTGACATGAATGATTAGTGAATGGTTTTGTTGATCTTGAGACATGCATAGACTTGTGTCTATATATCTTTCTACACTTTATTTTATTGTTTTTGCTAAAAGAGCTCCAAAATGTAAATCTCCAAATGAAAAGAGATATTGAGCTATAAAAGCCTGTCGCGCATACTAGTATTTGACTAGGAAAAAGGGAAAGTGACCAAAAATTAAAATTGTATGATGTTCAAAAAGCCAAAGGCTAACTCATCATATGAAATATAAAAAATTTCAGGCATCGATCTCAAAATGAGATGTGTTGATTCAAATAGATCAAATGATATGTCAAACATGGAGCCAAATGAAAAGTTTCAAAGTTATTTTTACTCAAGCCTTTGTGGGAGGTCATATATGCATATTTCTATAATTGAGATGGATCACATTATGTAGTGCTAGTTGTGTATGTCTTGATTGAATTAATCATTGAAGCTTCACATTAGACTAAGGACTATCTCATCTTTGACATTCACACACAACACACATGTCTATGTTCAATGAATGTTATATTCATTCGTGTGATTGTACTTGATTAAATGTGTTTTCACATGCTCTATCTTTGTTGATCTATCACAAAAAGATTTTTGAGTGTTTTAGTTGTTTTTGGAAAGTACTTTGTTTTTTGCAAAAATGGTCCAAAAATTTCAAAAATTGTTTTGCCCTGTTCTAGCGACTCAGTCGTGAGTAGAACTAGTCGCATGCCCCAGTCGCAAGTCCATCACAGAGATTTTTCGCGACTCACTGACGACTCCTTGTCGGGTAAATGCTTCAGTTGTGAAAAAGACTTAGAATATTTTTCAAAAAATTGGATTTTCATGCTTTTCGCGGCTCAGGTTAGCGAATTGTTCGCCGGTGGAAGGTCCAGTCGCGAGGGGTACATAGAGATTTTCGCGGCTCAGTTCGCGACTCTCTCGCGAGTGGAACTTCCAGTCGTGAAAAACACTTAGAAATTTTTTTCAAAGTTTTCTTTTTAGTGTTCTGATGGCTGGTACTGGCGACTTGTCTCAGTCACGAAAATCGCGTGTTTTGCATAAAATGGGTCAGTTTTTAAACCTTTTCAGTTTTCCCTCAAACATTTTTGACTGTTCATTTTCTTCCTTTTCTGAAAAACTCTCAAACTCACCGTGTCTCTCTCAAACGAACTCGCATTTTGCTTCATTTTTCTTTCAAATCTTCAAGAAAAAGGTATGGGTTTTCTCTCTCTCTGTCACTACATATTTCATGTTTTGAGCTTTGTTTTCTTGGATTGGTGTTTCGTTACTGAGTTTTGTGATATTTGTAGTTTCAACTATGGGATGGGTTCATGTTTGATGAGTTTGGGTGTTTAGGCTTGCTTGATCTTGTTTTGGCTAGGTTGCTAAATATGTTTACTTTCATGTTTCTTTTCATTATTAGCGTTTATTATCTAATCTATGTTGTATGGTAAATCTCATTCCCATGTTTATTGGTCACATTGTCATATGATATTTTTGTGATATACTCTATTTGTGAGTATTTTTGTTTCAGTTTGGTTAAGTTCTGTTTATTGGGTTATAATGTCTTGTCTGCTTGTTGCTATAGTTTCCTGTTCTCATGAATGCTGATATTGCCTTGAGGATAATGTTTGCTCTATGTTGGTTTGATCATATCATAATCATTTAGATGTCTGATAGACATATTTTTTGGTTAAATGTGGTATTCATTGTTTCAATTCAACTGAGTAGTGGTGTTGCATTTTGTGTTTAGAATTGTGACCTAGATTGTTTGTGTTTGAGCTGTTGTGTGAATAGGTTGTTCTATTCCTCACTGCTTTGAACTTTCTCATTCTAAACCTGCCTCTGAGCTATGTCTTAATTGAGTACTTTGGTGCTATATTTTTAACAATAACGTGTTACTAATGTTCTGAGTGTCCCTCTATTGTGCTCTGTATTGTGGCCTTTTCTGCTTGTTCACAGATGGCACCTTCTCCTACAAAGAAGAAGACTCCTGCTAAGAAAGCTGACAAAAGGTTGAAAATGGACAATAACCTATTTAGGTCGGTTCAACACTTTGATAGATATAGGGACTCTTTCTTGAAGGGTACCATCATTCAGGAAAGATTTGTTGACTTAGGGGATTTGAGGGATACCTTCATTCCAAGTTGCTTTAAGGGCAGAGGATGGGATAAATTACTGAATGACCTACCTACTATCTGTGAGCCTTTAATTAGAGAATTCTATGCAAATGCTGTGATAAGGGAGGATGAGTTGAGTTGTTGGGTTAGAAGAAAGGAATTCACCATAGATGCCCATGATATTGATGAGGTGCTAGGGCTTGAAGGATTAGAGGACTCTGACTTCACCAACTATAAGGACAAGATGCTTTCTATAGAAACTGTCCAAACTCGCATTGGTGGCCAAAGAGAAGGGAGATGCCTCAACACTACCGCATTTCCAGCTGACATGAGGTGCCTAACCACCATCATGATGTTTAATCTGTATCCTGTGAGGAAGCTGACTACAATCAACAATGCCAGAGCTATCTTCCTCATGGAACTTAAGGAGAAAACCTTCATTGACATCAGCTCTCACATCTTTGACACTATTGTGGATGAGATTTGATAGAGAAGTGGAAAACAATAATCTCCAGATCGTCCAAACGGATGGTCCAGAGCCTACAGCGCGGGTTGATCCAAGAGTTTATCTAGAAGAAGGAGAAACGTCCAAGAATAATAGCACCACTCCATAAGTTTAAGTCTCCCATGGACGACAGGATCGTCCATGAGGATCGTCCATGAGGTTCGTCCATGAGAAACCGTTAAATATCCTTGGACGACTAAACCACCCTACACCAGACGGACGAGACCTCAACACTTAGACTTTCAGCAACCCTCAACTATCTCAACAAACCCTTCGAATGAGTTAACTTCCATTAGCAGTTACCATTTTATATCCGTTGAGGTAGTTAACTCTGGAGTTGTTGGTTTCCACAAATCCTGGGGAGGTTATTGGACAAATAACCGCCCCAGGCTCCCTATATAAGGAACCGGTCTGAACCCGACAGAGGTAAGATTTTCTCTCAGACAAATTTCCAAAACACTTGGAACTTCTTTCTCTACGAGTCTAACTTCTCCATCGGAGGGGGTTCGACCGGTCTTCTCCGGTCTCCTCTTTGATCGCGTTTTCTTCCTTGCAGGCCATCAACCGTTTGAACAGCCCACCGAAGCCAGGCCATTCCACCTTACTGATTTGGAACAATATCAGTTGGCGCCGTCTGTGGGAAGCGAAGGTTGTTTTGCGAATTTCTTTTCCGCGACAAAGGGTTAGGATGGTCAGGACCAGGTCGAGGGCTACTAGCCCTGGCCGTCAGGGAAGCAGAGGCAGCGTGATCGCCAATCTGTACCAGTCATGCAGATGTCATCCGTTCAGAATATGCAATCCATGGCGGCTGCAATGGCAGAATTGACTCGCCAAAACCAGGAGTTAAGGATGGAGATCACTCAGAGGAGACAGACACGAGAGGAACACGCAGGGCAGACACAAGGCCATGGTGACACACAGAATACTGAGATTGGAAGTCAGTTTAGAGGTACCACTTCACGGACAGTGCCACACTTGAAAGAGGAGATGGACCAAATGAAGAAAGTCATGGAGGAGATGAAGGAGAACATGAGGAGAACGAATCCTATAGAGGATTTGGTCCACAGGACTGACTCTCCTTTTACGGCTTCCATCAATGGTCACCCTCTACCATCAAAGTTCAAACTACCTTCCCTGGACTCGTATGATGGGACGCGTGACCCCTTTGATCACATTGCAACATTCAAGACAACAATGCACCTTCAAGGGGTCCCTGATGAAATCATGTGTCGAGCCTTCCCTACTACCCTTAAAGGCCCGACACGAGTTTGGTTCAGTAAAATCCCCCCAAGTTCCGTAAGTTCTTTCGAAGAGTTAAGCAAATTGTTTGTTAACAATTTCATCGGGGGACAGAGGCACAAGCACTCTTCGTCCAGCTTACTGACCATAGAACAAGGGGAGAACGAAAGCCTGCGGTCATTCATCACTCGCTTCAACAGAGAAGCCCTTAGTGTGGACGAGGTGGACGACAAGCTTCTACTGGCAGCCTTCCACAACGGGATTAATTCGGATTTATTTATCCACAAGCTATATGAGAAGGAGCCTCAAACCATGGCCGAGCTCGTCCATTCGGCTCAGAACTTCATGAATGCAGAAGATGCAATCATAGCTAAGAAGAGGAAAAGAGCTAAGAGGATGGAGGCGCACCCAGCTCGACACTCAGAACAAGCCCCTCGTCCAAAGAAGGGACGGACGGAAGATAGGAAGGAACGAGATAGCAGGAAGACAGGTCCCTCGGGAAGAAGCCAGAACTATACGCCCCTGAACACTCCACTTAATCAGGTGCTCATGCAAATCAAAGATGATCCTTCTTTAAAATTGCCAGAGAAGATGAAAGGGGATCCCAACAAGCGCAATAAGAACAAATATTGTCGTTTCCACAGGGACCATGGGCATGACACGGATGAATGTTATGACCTAAAACAGCAAATTGAGAACCTTATCAGACAAGGAAAGTTGAAGCACTTCGTTGGAAGGGATCGTACAGATGAAAAGCTGAAAGGCAAAATAGAGGAATCATCCCGGCCCCCACTAGGGGAGATAAGGATTATCGTTGGAGGGAACTCGATGAGGCAATCTTCCAAGTCGAAGAAGACGTATCTCAAAGCGGTACAAAACGTCTAGCTCTTTGGACGATCACCAAAGACGAGATCAATGGACGAGCCAACCATTTCCTTCACCGACGAAGATGCTGAGAGGATCCATCACCCGCATGACGATGTGATCGTCATTACACTGCTCATTGCAGATTATACAACCAGGAGAGTGTTAGTTGACAATGGAAGTTCAGCAGACATATTGTACTACCCCGCCTTCCAACAAATGAGGCTTGGACGAGATCAACTTCGTCTAGTATGCTCACCACTGATAGGGTTTGGAGGAATGAAGGTGCAGCCCGTGGGTACCATTACATTACCAGTTATGGTAGGGTCATACCCGCAACAGATAACCAAGGAAGTCAATTTCCTCGTGGTAGATTGTATCTCTTCATACAATGCCATTATTGGAAGACCCACTCTTAATAGTTGGAAGGCGATAACCTCGACCTACCATCTATCAGTCAAATTCCCTACGGAGTACGGGATAGGACAAGCACAAGGAGATCAGTTGGCAGCTAGAGAATGCTACTTAGCCATGATGGCTTTGGACGAACAGGTGTAGCCAATGAGCATCGAGGAAAGAAGAGTTATTGCAGAGCCCACGGAAGTGTTGGAAGATGTTCTTTTGCAAGAAGATGATCCTGAGAAATTTACCAGAATTGGAACATGTATGAAGGAGAAGGCAAGAGAAGACCTCATCCAGTTCCTGAGAAAAAGTATCGACGTTTTTGCATGGAGTCATGACGACATGCCGGGAATCGACCCAAGTGTGATCACTCATCGATTGAATGTATACCCCTTTTTTAAGCCTATCCGTCAGAAGAAGAGGGTATTCGCTCCTGAGAGGGACAAAGCAATCAAGGAAGAGGTTCAAAAACTGACCACGGCAAAGTTCATTAAGGAAGTCTATTACCCGGATTGGTTAGCCAATGTGGTGATGGTGAAGAAAGCTAATGGAAAGTGGAGAATGTGCGTAGACTTCATTGACTTGAACAAAGCATGTCCCAAGGATAGTTATCCTTTGCCACGCATTGATCAATTGGTGGACTCTACTGCTGGCCATTAGTTGCTGAGCTTCATGGATGCCTTCTCAGGATATAATCAGATCAAGATGGATGAAGCTGATCAGGAGAAAACTTCCTTCATTACCAGCCAAGGCTTGTTTTGCTACAAAGTGATGCCCTTCGGCTTGAAGAACGCAGGGGCAACTTATCAGAGGTTAGTGAATCACATGTTTCGTCCACAAATAGGACGGAATGTGGAGGTTTATGTCGACGACATGCTTGTGAAGAGCATAGACGAGGGAAGCCATCTAGACGACTTACAGGAAACCTTTGAAACACTTTGGCGATATAAGATGAAGTTGAACCCAAGCAAGTGTGCATTCGGAGTGTCGTCGGGAAAGTTTCTGGGGTTCATGGTCTCGCAAAGAGGAATTGAAGCAAATCCGGACAAGATCCAGGCTATATTGAACATGGAGCCACCGAAGAGTATCAAGGAAGTCCAATCCCTCACAGGACGAGTTGCCGCTTTGAACAGGTTTGTTTCGAAAGCCACAGATAAGTGTTTACCTTTCTTTAAAGTCCTCAGGAAGGCATTTGAGTGGACGGACGAATGCCAAAGGGCCTTCCAAGACCTGAAAGACTATCTCACAACTGCCCCATTATTAAGTCCATCCGTGCAAGGAGAAGAACTGTACCTATACTTAGCGGTGTCCCCACATGCCGTAAGTTCAGCTTTAATCAGAGAACAAGGGAAGATACAAAAGCCGGTGTACTACACTAGCCAGGCACTCAGAGGAGCAGAGGGAAGATATCTGCTCATGGAGAAATTGGCTTTCGCACTAATAACGGCTTCTAGGAAGTTAAGACATTACTTCCAAGTTCATATCATTAATGTCATGACGGACCATCCGCTTAAGAAGGCAATGAACCAGCTGGAAGCCGCAGGACGACTCGTTCAGTGGGCAGTTGAACTTAGTGAATTCGACATTCGGTATCAACCGAGAAATGCAATAAAGGCTCAAGCCCTGGCAGATTTCATTGCGGAGTTCACTCCATGTTACGAAGACCTGGGGGAAGGCGAGTACAACAACAAATGGGTCGTCCATGTTGATGGATCGTCTACATTATATGCTGGAGGAATAGGAGTTGGTTTGCAGTCGCCAGAAGGGGACAAATTGAAATACAAGGCCAGTCTGCAATACCAGACTACTAACAATGAAGTGGAGTATGAAGCCCTTTTAAAGGGGTTGGAACTGGCCAAATCCGTAGAAGCAGACTCAATACTTGTATTGGGAGATTCTCAATTGGTCATAGGCCAAGTCAATGGGACATGTGAAGCTAAGGAAGACAGAATGAAGAAATATCTAAGGAAGGTAGTACGCCTTGTGAAAAAATTCAAAAAAGCAGATTTTGTTCAAATCCCAAGGGAAGAGAATGTGGAGGCAGATACTCTGGCGAAGGAAGCATCTGCGAACGAGGCGTTGGATGAAATGGATGATGTACACTACATGCCAAGTATAGACCTTCCAGAATTGATGCAGATAGAGGGAGAAGGAAATTGGATGACCCCAATAGTGTCATACTTAAGGGACGGAAGGCTTCCAGAAGAGAAGGACGAAGCTAGGAAGCTCAGGGTCAAGTCAGCCAGGTATGTACTTATGGACGAGACGTTATATAAGAGAGGTTTTTCCCAGCCTCTCTTAAGATGTTTGGCTCCGGACGAGGCAAATTACATGTTGAGGGAGGTTCACGAAGGAGCATGTGGGAACCATTCGGGAGCCAGATCACTCGTTCATAAAGTCATCCGTAGCGGATTCTATTGGCCAACCATCCAAGCTGATGCTAAAGCATATGTCAAAGTATGTGATCAATGTCAACGCTTTAGCAACATTCCCAGACAGCCAGCAGAATATCTCACGCCAATGATGGCCCCTTGGCCTTTCGCATAATGGGGACTCGACATTTTGGGGCCCTTTCCGACTGGAACCCGGCAAATGAAGTTTCTGGTAGTGGGAATAGATTACTTCACAAAATGGGTGGAAGCCGAACCCTTGGCCAAAATTACGCAGCAGAATGTCAAGAACTTCGTCTGGAAGAACATTGTATTCAGATTCGGAGTACCTAGGGTGCTAGTGTCTGACAATGGACGACAGTTTGACAACACACCTTTCAGGGAATTTTGTGAACAGCTTGGAATGAAGAGCCATTACTCCTCACCCTCCCACCCACAGGCCAATGGCCAGGCAGAAGTAGCGAACCGATCCTTGCTGAAGATCATCAAGACTTGGCTCGAAGGGGCAAAGGGAATATGGCCGGATGAATTACCAGGTGTTTTATGGGCTTATAGAACAATAGCAAGAACTCCAACAGGAGAAACTCCTTTTAAACTAGCCTACGGAAGCGAGGCAGTTATACCAGCAGAAGTACACATGACGAGCCACAGGGTGAGGAAGTATCAAACTGAAGAAAACAAGGAACAGCTCCGTCTTAACCTTGACCTTATGGACGAGGTCAGGATGGATGCAGAACAGAGGACAGCAAGGTACAAAAATCTCATGGCAAGACAATATGACGCTATGGTGAAGCCTAGGCGTTTCAACATCGGGGATCTCGTCTTAAAGAGGGTTACCTTGGCAACAAGAAACCCGGCCTATGGGAAACTTGGCCCAAATTGGGAAGGACCTTATAAGGTTATCAACTGCAAAAGGCAAGGATCCTACTATTTGGAAGCTTTGGATGGGCGGAGGCTGGAACACCCTTGGAATGTTGAGCACCTCAGGAAGTACCATCAATAAGTGCTGACTCTTCACCAGTGTCCTTGGACGAGATATATGGACGAGCAGAAGTGTTTACTACTGTCAAGTGTTTTTAAGTATTTCAATAATCCCCTAGAAAGTACATTAGTGTTTTCACTTTTGTGCTATTCATGGATGAATTGGTTTGTATTTTTAATTCAATAAGGCACTAGCTAATAAGCATGTGCCATGCCTGTGGACGAATGTTTACATAAAGTTTGGATTTTCAAATATATATATATTGTTTTCAAGTATATTATTGGAATCCTTATATGTTCATTCAGATTGATCCGCAAAAAGAAAGCTAGCATGGACGAATGAAATCCTTGGATGCAAGGATATATCGTCCATAAGCCTTCCTCCAAAGGAAAGACGAAAAGGTACATCCGCCCAAAGCAAGAGACGAGATGCAACCTAAACTGAAAATTAAGCTAAGGTCCATCCGTCCAGAAATAGGACGAGATGAAACCTAACCTGAAAATGAAACCAAGGTCCATCCGTCCAGAACATAGGACGAGATAAAACCCAAGCTAAAAAAAAAAAAAAAGCAATGTTTCATCCGTCCAGAACATGGGACGAGATGAAAAGGGCATACTCGTCTAGACCCCAAGACGAGATGAATTCCCAAAAATGTTCGTCCGAGACGCGGACGAGCAAAGACTTCAAAACTAGCTTAACAATCCATTACATTGGACGAGAAATCGCTAAAAGTCTAATCATTGAGGACGACAAAATGGTCGTCCATAATTTTGGAATGATGAAAAATCTAGCCAAAAGGAATCAACTTACTTTATCTAGGTGATGTAATAAAATTCACCGCTATTTCCAAGACGAGGTGAATTGAATTCCTAGATGGATGAACCACACTGCTGATATGAAAATAAAAATTTCATACATAAAGCTGGAAACATATATATTCAAACACAATAGAAGTATTCATTTCTTGTATAAAATTCAAAGGGTGGACGACCAACGTCCAAAAACCCCTTTAGTTTTGAATATGAAAATGTATATAAAACTCGTCCATAATCCTGGACGAGATGATTGTACTTGCATGAGCTTTAAAATAAAAGAAAAAGAAAAGGCCCAAAACAACGGGCACTTCCATGAAAAGGCACATAAAAGTAAATTTTCTAAGGAAACAGATTTCACTTGGGCAAGCTCGTCTTAGGGTCGTCCTGAGTGACTTCAGTGTTAGCGTCGTCCATGATGTTGACGTCCTCGGAACTCGTCTGCAGCACGGAACTCTCTGTAGCAAGAGGAAGCTTGAAGGAGTTGAAGTTCAAGTCAGGATATGCGTCTTTGGCGTCAGCACGGAAGTCTTCATAACCAGCTGCATAATGACTGTCCAGACGATTCTTATACTCGTCAGACTTCTTAAAAGCAGCAATTGCTTCTTCACGTGCCTTCTCCAAGGACGAGGTAAGCTCTGAAACTTGCCCTTCAAGATGGACGATGTGGGTATCCTTCTCTAAGTTGTCAGCTTTGAGCTCTTCCACTTCGTTCTTCAGCTTCGTCTCGCTTCCCAGTAGACGATTAAAATCCTCGGTCAACCTAATGACCTCCCCCTTCTTGGATAAAACCTCATGGTTTAGCTCCTTAACCTTATCCTTGGCCGTCTTAGCATCTGAAGCAAGCTCTTTGGCTTGACAGGTTGCTGTATAAAACTTTGACATAGCCTGCATTTGGACGAAAAAGAGTTAGACATCATTCAAAATAAAATGCTTATACACAAGGACGAGGAAGAAACTTACCTTGAAAAGGTCATGGATGCCAGAGCGTTCAAATTCCTTCACTAACATGTTATAACATTCGTTAACTTCATGATCAGTGACGATTCCTTTGAACGTCCTCCATGCGTAACCCTCGTCCAGCACCAAATTAGGTGGACGATCAGAGGACTCAGAAGGGCAAGGCTTATGAGAAGCCTTGGGAAGAGGAGGATCAGACTGGACATGATGGATTGTTTGGACGGGCTCCACGTCCACCACAGGTTCGTCCAAGTTTACTGTTGGAGGTACGAACTTAGGAACCTTTGGAAGGGAAGTCTTACTTGACTTTTGCTTCTTGTGGCCACGACGACTGGGGAGGTCGTCCAGGTCCACATTGCTTGAGATTGGCTTAGACTTCCTCTTCCCAGCCTGGACGGAATCCACTTTGGGAGTTGGGGCAGCAACATCCTCGTCCCCGCTAGCCACTGTTTTCTCTTTGTTTTCCCTTATTGTGCTTAACCCTATGACGAGAAAAATTAATCAGAAAAATTAAAAAGAAAATCAAAAGAAAGGAGAGCTGAAATAATAGAATATAATGGACGACACTTACTTCGACGAGTGAGCTCTTCGTGACTTAAGTTTTCAGCAGTTGGGACTGGACCAAGTCCCCAAGTAGCTAGACGACTAAGGGTAACTAAGTCGTGGAAAGTCCTTCCTGGAAAGGTGCAAACCACATCTATCCGGTCCAAGAAAAACTTGTCCAAGTGTGGACGAATAACAGCTACATCACCAAAATAAAGGGTTAGACGAGTGACAGATAAGAAATTTTAAAGGACAAACAGGGTAAAATGGAAAGAAAAACATACCCTCAGGACGAAGACGACCTAGAGGGCCGGTAAAAGGTGGGAAGAGGGGAATACCCACATCAGCTGGGTCCCCAGCCCAATTTCCAGAAATAATAAAAAATTCTTTTTTCCAAAGCCGGTCAGACGAACTACGGCCCGTTATTAAACTGTAATATGAACCTCTGGACGAGAATTGGTAGAACCCAGCAGATTTTTTGATCTCTGAGGGCTTATAGCAGTAAAGGAACTCGTCCACTGTAATTGGACGGTCCCTCTCCAATGCCTCACGCCATAATACTTGCATGTCAACAATCGTCCTCCAACCATTGGGATTGAGCTGGTTAGGCCCAATACCCAACCTTTGGAAGAGGTCTCTACAGAAAGAGTTTAGGGGAAACCTAAGGCCTGCTAAAAGATAAGAAGCATATACCCCTAAGCCAGAGGAAGGGGAACAACACCATTCTCCAACCTTGGGTAGACGAGGATTAAGTTCTCTAGGGATTTGATATCTATCTACAAGAGTTTTTAACTTAGCACCGTCTAAGGTGGATGCTACTTCTGGGGCACAACTATAGATTACATCTTCTTCGTCCTCTTCCTCGTCCTGAGGAGGACTGGACGGCTGCCTGGACGAACTAGCCCCAGATCCAGAAGCCGCCCTACGTCGTTGTTCCTGAAATTCCTCTAAAGGAATGCCAGGAACCCCAGACGAGTAATGCTCGTCTGAGGAATCACTATAGGACGAACTATCTACACTACCCTCACTCTCAGAGCCGTCCTGATAGTCATGTATCTCTCTCTCAAAACTAGAAGATGAAGACATGTTTGAAATGTAGAGGACTTAAAATGAGAGCCTAAAAGAAAAGAGGAAATACCTGATGAAACTAGGACGAGAGCTAGACGAGAATCTTGGACGAGTTGGCAGAAGAGAGAATGAGGAAAAAAGTGAGGGGCATGAAAGAGAATGCGCTATTTATAGGCCCCAGCAACAGGGTCAACGAAACGACACTCGCCACTCAGAAGTTGACACGTGGCGATCCCTTTGGGAAACGAGATCGACACAACTAGCCAACCAACAGTTTCGCAACACGTGGCGTACGAAAAAGCGAAATTTTGTTAAAATCACGACAATGTCCTGGACGACCCTTTGAACAAAGGGGCAACTGATAGAGAAGTGGAAAACAATAATCTCCAGATCGTCCAAACGGATCGTCCAGAGCCTACAGCGCGGGTTGATCCAAGAGTTTATCCAGAAGAAGGAGAAACGTCCAAGAATAATAGCACCACTCCATAAGTTTAAGTCTCCCATGGACGACAGGATCGTCCATGAGTATCGTCCATGAGGTTCGTCCACGAGAAATCGTTAAATATCCTTGGACGACTAAACCACCCTACACCAGACGGACAAGACCTCAACACTTAGACTTTCAGCAACCCTCAACTATCTCAACAAACCCTTCGAATGAGTTAACTTCCATTAGCAGTTACCATTTTATATCCGTTGAGGTAGTTAACTCCGGAGTTGTTGGTTTCCACAAATCCTGGGGAGGTTATTGGACAAATAACCGCCCCAGGCTCCCTATATAAGGGACCGGTCTGAACCCGACAGAGGTAAGATTTTCTCTCAGACAAATTTCCAAAACACTTGGAACTTCTTTCTCTACGAGTCTAACTTCTCCATCGGAGGGGGTTCGACCGGTCTTCTCCGGTCTCCTCTTTGATCGCGTTTTCTTCCTTGCAGGCCATCAACCGTTTGAACAGCCCACCGAAGCCAGGCCATTCCACCTTACTGATTCGGAACAATATCAAGATTAAAACCACATCTAGGCCTAAGCTGATCTTTCCTAGCCTTCTTATGAGACTTTTCAAAGCAAAAGGTGTTAAAATCCCTCAAGATATCAGCCCTATGCCTACACCTTCAGCTATCAACAAGCTAACCATCATCAGGATTCAAGTTCGTCTTCCAGGTGATGAAGAGTTAGGTGATCAAGATGAAGGTGACCAAATGGAGACTGAGACAGTGTCTGTAGGACAAGCTTCAACACCCAAAAGCCGAGGCAAGATGAGCAGAGCTTCAACCTCATCAGAGGTACCTCCTGATGCATTCCAGATTATTCTGGAGAGGATTGATGGACTCAGATAGGTCCAGAATGAGCATACTGATAGGATGGCAGCTCTTCAGGATCAGCTCAACATACTTTCAGCCAAGTTTGATAGTTTCAGCACCCAGCAATGACCTTTTGGCCATTCCGGTAAAAAAGGGGGAGAACTTTTGAGGGACAGCTCTTGAGGGGAGTGTTAGTTTAAGGGGGAGCTGTTTATGCTTTGGTTTTACTTTATTTTTATTATAGTTTATGGGTTTGATGTGTCTAAACACTTAGTTTATTGTTTTGGTTTTAAACTCATGGATCTGTTTGACAACCCTTATGTTACTTTGGTTTGTTAGTATTTAAAGTTGTTATTCAGTATGTTTATGGTAGTTTGTGCCCATGTTGCTTTTGTAAGCTTTTAGGGTTTGTTTCCATGCTTTTGTAGACTTTTATGGTTTGTACCATGGTATGCAGCCTTTATGTTCTATTGCCATAATACTTCTAGCTAAATGTTATGCATTTTCTTTAAGTATTCTCACTCTTGTGCCCTAGTAGAATTTTGTTCCTAGATGCATATACTTTAAGTATTGTGCATTGGTTGAGTGTTGGGCATGCAAGTGATTTGCATTGAGCTTATTAATTTGTATATCCAGATGTTCATTCCAAGTGTGAATGAGCATTGTGGTCACTATTTTATAGTGATTGTCTGTTTGGTCAAGCCATGGTTTATTTCTCATTCTATTTTGCTTGATTGCATTGTGCTTGCCTCATATGCCTTACAAGTTTTCTGCATACAATGATCAAATTGTGTTGTTGTGTTTCAGGAGTTACTTGTTCATATGATTCAAGAGCTTATCAAATTCTAGAGTTAGGTGTGAATGAGTTTTGTTCAACTGTTCCATACTCACATATTAAGTTTAGAGTTTGTTTTAGGGTTTTGTCACGGAATAGCCAAAAGGGGAGATTGTAAAGTTGAATTTTATCAACCGTCTTGTTGGCTTTATTCCGTGCCAAATTTGCTTGTATTTAGCAATTAGTAACCCTGTATTTTGTTAAATTGAATTATTAAAATATATTTTTATTAATTAATATATTTCATTTTATTAATTTCTAGTGTTAAATTATATTTTATTAATTTGAAGTATTATATTCACTCTTATTAATTATTATATTATACTCAATTAATTTGTAGTATTAAAATATATCATGCAAATGAAACAACAAAGTCATTTTAATTAGTAATTAGCATATTCCATCCAAAAAATAAAAATTTTGTTAATAAGCATAAATTGATTTTTAAATATATGGTAATTACCATAATACAGCCAAAAATAAAATGTTGGTCATTAATTAGCATGTTTTAGTAAATATAGGCACAAACAAAGTCTTTTTTTTTTTTTTTTAAAAAAATTTTATAAATAGGGTTAATATGCAATGTTATTAAAATATAAAGCAAAAAGTATGAATTGCATAAGACCCACATGATCCACATTAACCAAAGACAGTAAGAAAACCGGGATCTCCTGCACCTGATCTAGGCACTAATTCGAGAGAGAACATAATTAATTATAACTAGTTGCTAATCCGTGTTATGCACAAAAGAGTCGAATAAAAGTTGTAAATTTTTACTTATAAAAATTACAACTTAAGAGAGAGAAAAAAAAAATACGAAGACCAATAGTGATAACTCCAACACCAATAATGTTATATAGTCTCAACCTTCAGATGAATAAAATGACTTTATTAGAGAGTGAAGACAAATAAATGTACCGAATTTTAAGTAAAGGTTGCTTTAGTCATTTGGCTTAAATAGTAGAATTATATATATATATATATATATATATATATATGGGGGGGCCAGCCAATCAACAGGCCCATTAAGGTCAGGATCGTTGGGCCTGTGGCCCATCCGAGGATGCATATCCGTCCGAGGAGGCCAAGTCAGGTCATAAGGGTAATTACCGAGGGAGGGTGGTAGTCAATATCACGAAAGTAGAGTTCCGTGTTCGTCCGAGGACGCCATACTCCTCGGCAGTGTGCGTCCGAGGACGATCAAGACGCGGTCTTGTTACAACCGGACCACGGAATTACGTCACCACTGAAGATGGGATAACAGACCAAGGGTAAGAAAGAAAAGGCAAACAAATATCTATAAACTATAGCTGCCTCCGCATTAATTATCTCTCAACCAACTCTCTGGCCGCATTAATCTGGAGGTGATACCTGAACAGTAAGGAGGCAGCCTTACAGCTGCCCATAGGAAGTTCTAGGAGGTGCTAGATGGGATAGAAAGAAATCCCCCGAACCCAACCTACACGTGTGTGGTGAGGATGGAACACAGAGGGTGGTATATAAACTGAAAGAAGAACATGCAAAAGGGAGATTAGAACATAAGAGAAAGAAAGCTAGCATAGACTGAGGAAGAAGAACGAAAAAAGAAAAAGAACTGTATTGATTACCAAAACAAAACGATCGTTGTGCCAGCTCTGAGCCTTCAATATACGTGAGGGCGAATCTTTTCATTCCAAAAAAGTTAATCTAGTTCTTAACACCCACGCTCTACAAATTATATTGTTTGGGCCTATTTACGTGCGAACCCAGCATCATTTTGGGTCGCTACAAATCGTGTCCTTACAATTGGCGCCGTTTGTGGGAAGAGCTTGTATTAACTTTAAAGACTTCCGGTGCAACGTTTCTGATGGAAGAGGCGGGTCCATACCACTACGCGACGGGACCGCATCAGGAGGATGCCAACCCGCACCAGGCAGAGTCAAGGGGCTCCCAGCATGGTGATCCCCGTAGGAGTCCCGAACGGAGAGAGGGCCATGAGGGGAGTGTACGTACAACTCATACTACTAGGAGCCACTCTCGTGGGAAGAGTCACGTCTCCCATGCAAACCATGATGGGAATCTGCAATGTGAGATTGCCGATTTGAAGAGAGAGTTGCGCCATGCCTGGTGGGAGCGCTCCCTACCTTGCTCCGAACCATCATCTGAGGAGTCGGATGGGGCTAGTTATAGGCGAAGATCGAGAACTCCGCCAAGCGAGACTTTCTCCTATGAGGAGGAGCATCGCCATCGACGTAAGCGTAGAGGTTCACCTAACAGGGGTTTGGGTAACGATGCCGTGAACAAATCCTTGAGTCAAATTTCCAAGTCGCCTTTTACGAGAAACATTGATGATGCGATTCATCCTCGGTGATTCCATCAGCCTACGTTTGCTTTGTATGATGGCCAGTCTGACTCGGTAGAACATGTAAGCTATTTCAGCCAGAAGATGGCTATCTACTCCAGGGACGAGGCTTTGATGTGCAAAGTTTTTCCATCGAGTTTGGGTCCGACGGCGATGAGGTGGTTCAACGGCTTAAGAGCCAATTCTGTTGGGTCTTTCAAAACACTGACTCAAGCTTTTGGTGCTCACTTTATCACATGCAGCAGGACTCCTCGGCCCTTGGGATCTTTGCTGGCTCTGTCTATGCGAGAGGGCGAGACTCTCAAGAATTACTCAGATAGGTACTGGGAAATGTTTAATGAAATAGAGGGAAAGAACGATGCTGTGGCCATAACCATTTTCAAAGCTGGCCTCCCAACTGATCACGATTTAAGGAAATCCCTGACGGGTAAATCTGTCACCAGTATGCACCAATTGATGGACAGGATAGATAAGTACAGAAGGGTAGAGGAAGATCAACTTCAGGGAAAAGAAAAGGCCAAAGTGATCCCTCAGGAGAGGAGGGATTTCAGGTCGGACCGTTATAATAGCAGCCGACCCCGGAGGGATTTTGTTGGGCAGTCGGGTTCAGTGGACACGATGGATAATTGCAGGAATTTATGGGATCACTTGGAACAGTTGGTCCGTGAAGGGAAATTAAAACAACTCTTGCATCACTCCAGTGGAAGGGCGAGCCAAGCAGGTTCAGAGGTGCGTGGGGACGCTTCATCAAGACTCCCTCTGGGTACGATTAACGTCATCTTTGCTGCCCCGGGAAGGACTGGGTCTTACCCCTCCAAGATATTGTCGGTGTGCCGATCCTCGGCCGAGGATCATTCCCAAGCATTGAAGAGAGCCAGGGTGTGTGTCCCCCTGATTTTGGGCTTTTCAGATGAGGACATGGTTGGGACCATACAGCCCCATGAAGATGCTTTGGTGGTAACGTTGAGAATTGGCGGGTACGATGTCAGAAGGGTGATGGTTGATTAGGGTAGCGCTGTGGATGTAATGTATCCCGACTTGTACAAGGGGCTAGGCTTGAAACCAGAGGACTTAACAACCTACAACTCTCCTCTAGTAAGTTTTGAGGGAAGGTTGGTCGCTCCCAAAGGACTGATCAGGTTGCCTGTGCAAGCAGGTACAGATGTGGTGGAGGTGGACTTTATCGTCGTAGATGTTTTTTCTCCGTACACGGCTATTATGGGCAGACCTGGCTTCACACCCTTAAAGCGGTCTCGTCTACTCTGCATCAGAAGGTGAAGTACCCATTTGGAGACCAAGTGTTGGAAATAGTAGGGAGTCAGGCGGCTGCACGGCAATGCCTAGTAGCGGTTATACAACATCGGCCAGAGGCAGAAACCTCGGCTACGGCCGACAATGAGTTATAGCAATTAAAGCCCCCAGTATTAGGCTTGGACGTACCAGCCGATGGGGTAGAGTGCGAAGATCTAGAGAAGGTAGTTGTTGCTGGCGATCCAGAAAAATTCTTCCAGGTTGGGGCTAAATTGCCTTTGCAAGAGAAAGCGAGGTTGCTGGAATTCCTCCGAGCCAATGTGGACGTTTTCGCATGGAACCCGTATGAAGCCCCAGGGTGGACCCGAATTTCATTTGTCATCGACTCAACGTGAACCCCACCGTTATGCCCAAGAGGCAACCTCCTCGGCGACCATCGAAGGAACACGCCGAGGCGGTTAGAAGCGAAGTTGCCAAGCTCAAACAGGCTGGGGCTATCAAGGAGGTTTTTTATTCTCAGTGGTTGGCCAATACGGTGGTAGTAAAAAAGAAGACTGGAAAATGGCGGGTGTACGTGGACTTCACGGATCTCAATAAGGCTTGCCCCAAGGATCCATTTCCCATGCCGAAGATCGACCAGTTGGTGGATGGGACCGTGGGTCACCCTAGGATGAGTTTCTTGGATGCCTTCCAAGGGTATCACCAAATACCACTGGCCGTCGACGATCAGGAAAAGACTGCTTTTGTGACCCCGATTGGGAACTACCATTACAAGGTGATGCCCTTCGGCTTGAAAAACGCTGGATCTAGCTACCAACGCATGATGACGAAAATGTTTGAACCGCAACTGGGTAGAAGCATTGAAGTTTATATCGATGATATGGTTGTGAAAAGTAAAGTGGTGGCTGAACACGTGAAGGACCTCACGAGTATCTTTGGGATACTGAGAAAACATAAGTTACGCTTGAATGCTTCAAAGTGCTCCTTTGGTGTAGGCTCCGAGAAGTTCTTGGGGTACATGGTGACCCATAGAGGAATTGAGGTGAACCCAGACCAAATTAGGGCCATTAACAATTTGCAAGCACCTCAGAATCCAAAAGAAGTGCAGAAACTGACTGGGATGACTGCTGCGTTGAATCGGTTCATCTCTAGGTCGGCTGAAAGGTGTCGTCCTTTTTTCCTCCTATTACATAAGTGGCAAGGATTTGAATGGACCGCGGAGTGTGCTGAAGCGTTCCAGCAGTTGAAAGAATACCTGTCCAAGCCACTTATCATGTCTAGCCCTAAGGTGGATGAGGTGTTGTTTGCTTATCTGGCGGTAACCCCTCATGCAGTTAGTTTCGTCTTGATACGAGAAGACAATGGTGTCCAAAGGCCAGTCTATTATGTAAGTAAATCCCTCCATGAGGCCGAGGTGAGATATTTGTCATTAGAAAAGGCCATATTGGCAGTGGTCCATGCAACACGCAAACTTCCGCACTACTTTCAGGCCCATACCGTGGTTATCTTGACCCAACTGCCTCTTAAGTCCATACTCAGAAGTGCTAACTACACCCGAAGAATTGCTAAGTGGGGCACGATTCTGGGTGCTTTTGATATTAAATACATGCCTCGCACCTCTGTGAAAGGTCAAGTCCTTGCCGATCTGATGGCTGAGTTCGCCGAATGCCCAGAAGAAGTTAATGTGAATCAAGGTCACATGGATGAAAAATCGGTTGGCCTAATATCCACACAAGGTGAGTCCTTTTGGAGGGTGTACGTGGATGGGGCCGCAAACCAACGGGGAACAGGATTGGGATTGGTGTTGATATCCCCCGAGGGTCATCGAGAAGTCGTTAAGATTAGGGTTCTCGGCTACTAACAACGAATCAGAATACGAAGCTTTGATAATGAGAATGAGTATGGTTCGAAAAATGGGTGGAAATGCAGTGAAATTATTCTCAGACTCGAGATTGGTAGTCGGCCAGGTGAGAGGAGAGCTGGAGGCCCGAGACCCAAGGATGCAAGGGTATCTGGACCGGGTTAGGCGTATGCAAGCGAAGTTTGAGTCCTTCGACTTGTTGCATATTCCTCAAGGTGAAAATACACACGCTGATTCTTTGGTAACCCTTGCCACCTCCTCAGTACGGAATTTTCCTCGGGTGATAATCGTTGAAGACCTGTGTACCCCCACCTCACCAGAAAAGGAGGTTTGCCAAATCAATCAAAACAGTCTGTCGCCAAACTGGATGGATCCCATATTAAAATTTCTGGAAAGTGACATATTGCCCGAAGATAAGGTGGAAGCTGAGAAAATACGAAGGAGAGCTCCTTGGTACTGGTTATCTGGAGATAAAAAGTTATACAAACGGTCCTTCTTTGGGCCATACCTGCTTTGTGTGCCTCCTGAGACAGCAGAGTCAATCTTGGAAGAATTGCATGAGGGAATTTGTGGAAGCTATACAGGAGGAAGGTCTCTATCATGTCGAGCCCTCACACAAGGATATTGGTGGCCAAATATGCGGAAGGAAGCGCAGGAGTACATTAAGAAATGCGATCAGTGTCAAAGATATGCTCCAAATATCCATCAACCGGGAGGAGTTCTTAACCCTCTTTCTAGCCCTTGGCCTTTTGCCTAATGGGGGCTGGACATTGTCGGCCCTTTCCCCAAAGCCATAGGAAACAAGAAGTACCTGCTGGTCGGCACAGACTACTTCACTAAATGGGTCGAAGTTGAGCCCTTAGCGAACATCAGAGATGTAGATGTGAAGAAGTTTATTTAGAGGAACATTGTTATGCGATTTGGAATTCCCCGCACTCTTGTCTCAGATAATGGACTCCAATTTGACAGCAATGCCTTTAGGGAATATTGTTCAGAACTGGGTATAAGAAACAGATATTCCACTCCGGCTTATCCACAAGGCAATGGGCAGGCTGAAGCTGTTAACAAAGTAATAGTCAATGGGCTTAAGAAGAGACTGGATGACGCGAAAGGAAAGTGGGTGGAAGAATTGCCACATGTGCTTTGGACGTATCGGACAACACCCCGACGTTCAACGGGGGAAACTCCCATTTCCATGACCTATGGGGCTGAGGCCGTCATTCCCCTGGAAACTGGATTCCCAACGTTAAGGACCAATACATTCTCTTCGGATAGTAATGATGCGATGTTGTAGAAAAGTTTGGACCTAATTGAAGAATGAAGGGAGAGCGCGATGGTTCAACTAGCTTACTACCAACATAAACTCAAGCAGGGCTATGATAGCAATGTGAAGATGAGGCCGTTAGCCGTAGGAGATCTGGTGCTGAGGAAAGTTCTGGTGGCCACCAAGAATCCAAGTTGGGGGAAACTGGGACCTAATTGGGAAGGGCCATATCGGATCACTTCTGTAGCGGGAATAGGAGCATATTATCTGGAAGACCTAGATGAAAAAGCTGTACTTCATCCTTGGAATGTAAATAATCTCAAGAGGTATTATTATTAATAAAAGTATTTCAATTCAAATGTCTCTTTTAATTTACGTCAACCATATATCCTGTGCTCCTGCATCCTATGATGTATATTGAAATGTTAAACAGAAACTAAGTTATGTCAGATCCTTGGATCACAAACTTGGTGGAAATTAACGTCCTATGATGTATATTGAAATGTTAAACAGAAACTAAGTTATGTCAGGTCCTCGGATCACAAACTTGGTGGAAATTAACGTCCTATGATGTATATTGAAGTGTTAAACAGAAACTAAGTTATGTCAGGTCCTCGGACCACAAACTTGGTGGAAATTAACGTCCTATGATGTATATTGAAATGTTAAACAGAAACTAAGTTATGTCAGGTCCTTGAACCACAAACTTGGTGGAAATTAACGTCCTATGATGTATATTGAAGTGTTAAACAAAAACTAAGTTATGTCAGGTCCTCGGACCACAAACTTGGTGGAAATTAACGTCCTATGATGTATATTGAAATGTTAAACAGAAACTAAGTTATGTCAGGTCCTCGGACCACAAACTTGGTGGAAATTAACGTCCTATGATGTATATTGAAATGTTAAACAGAAATTAAGTTATGTCAGGTCCTCGGATCGCAAACTTGGTGGAAATTAACGTCCTATGATGTGTATTGAAGTATTGAACAGTAACTGAGTTGTGATAAATCTTCTGATCACAAACTTAATGGGAAGCAATGCCTTGTAACACTCATTGGGGAATTAAAGAGAGATCTATGGACGTAAGTTGGCATACAATCAAGGTACTGAAGGCATGATTTTATTTAGTTTATGAACTTTCGTAGAGAATTGCAATTGATTGTAAATAATACGTGCATATCTAAAACGTCTCCCTAAAACCCTGTTGTATTAATGCTTATTGCCTATTGCTAATTATTAATTGACGACATGTGTGAGTAAGATTGCCCCATAAAAGCAAAGGGTAGTTGAAATGAACCTATCCAAATTACAATAACACAGTGAACGAGTACAAAAATAACATAAAGCAGTAAGAGCGGTAAGAAAATGAGCAAGGAAGTCCCCTACTAAATGTATAGTTAAACTACAAAACAAGTTCTACTTTTTCAATTTTAATTGGATCTTTAGGTTCTGACTGGCGGATATGTCTGCCTTCGAAGTGGTGATTCCCTCTTTGGCTTTGGTAACGCCCCCAGTTGGTAAAATTGTGGAATCCAAATCCTATTGAAAACCTTGGGAGGCCGTCTCTGCCTCCGAAGCGGTGGTGGTCTTGTCTGGGGAAGCTCCTGGAGGGGCAAGTCCCCCTTTAGCTAATTCCGGCTGGCCAAGGGGAGGAAAACTGTGAGGCGAAACCTCCTCATTGAGGTTAATAACTGAAGAAGGAGCATCAGCCTGATGAGGTAGAAGAACTGAGGGGCAGATCGCCTCGGGATAGAATACGTTCTCTGGCTTACGTAACTCAGATGAGGCTTCAACCCTAACACGGTTAAGAGCCTCACTCCAATTTCTCGAGCAGTAGATACGACATACCTCTGGAACCTCGGCTCTAAAAGCCTTCTCAGTTTCAGCTATACCAACCTCGTAGCCTCTCTGCTCAGCTTCGTTCATTGCATGTTCGGCATCGATTTTTGCTTTCTCGGCTTGCTCCTTGGACTTTTTAGCTCGCTTCCTTAGCTTTTGAGTTTCCTCTAAGTGCTTCCTAAGAACTAGGACTTGCTCCTGAGTCTTCTTTAGCTCGGCATTCGCCTTACGTAGAAGTTTCCCTTGGTCCTCGGCCTGTTTTTGGTAGCCTTCTAATGCCGACTCGGCGCTCTTGCGAGCTTGCTCTTCGACCTGTAACTTTTTCTTCACGACGGGCAAGCCCTGTTCAAATTTGGACATGGTCTGTACAGCCGTTGTCCGTCTTCTTCTTCAAATTTGGACATGGTCTGTACAGCCGTTGTCCGTCTTCTTCTTTCATCATCTAGTTGATCGGAATAGGCGTTGAGCATCTCGTCTAGCTTGAAAGTATTTTGGATGATCTGTAGGAAAAAGGTTAACTTTATAGTCAATGAAAAGTGCATATTGGTGAGTAACAGTCATAGAATGAAAAAGATAAGAGTTAGCTCCTTACCATGCCCAAATATCGTTTGTTATCAAGGACGAGTTCATTCTTCCTCATATTCTTTATTTCGGCCATATCTTTTGGGAGCAATAAGGCTTCCTTTATGGCCAAGGCTACGTGACACCCTATGCCGCCGTTAAGTCCCTTATAGATGCATCATCTCGCAGGGGCTCCCCACCATGCATAAGTGCTGGCAACCATGCTTGTGGTTCAGGATGTTGGGAATCAGATTTCTCTTGGCCCCGCGTGGCTTGGTGCTTGGTTTTCTGCTGCTTTGCAGCTCGTTGGGCATCCTCCTCGCGAGTTGGATGAGACTTGCTCGTGTCTGCCACCTCCTTGCCCTTCTGTGCCCTGCGCCTTTTCTGCTCAGCAGCGTTAGGAAGCATTGGCTATGGTGATGGCCGAGGAGGTTGACGAGGGGCAGGAGGAGGAGACCTAGCGGGAAGAGATGAAGCCTGGGACGGTATTGATTTTGCAGGCGCACTCTTTCCTGGCTGACCTTCCATCAGCTCCAGCAAGCTTTTTTGGGATTTTCTTTGTATCCCCATCTCGTCAGGATCTTCCTCGGGGCTTATGGGTTGATCAAAAATCCCGAAATCGTCTGAGGACTCAGATACTGCTACAACCTTTTCCTCGCCTTTCCCCTTTTCCTTTCTCCCTTTTATTTCCTTTTCCTTGAGGGTAGGTAGGGATGACGAAGTTCCTGCCGAGACGCTGGCTACAAAAAGAGGCTTTGTGCGAGGTCTGTACTGGGGAAGCGGAATACCCTCTGGAACAATGAACCCTTCGTAGGTAACACTGATACGGTGAAGCCGAGGATTGCAGGCTCTAATCACGCACTTCGGCGCCTAAAAAGCAAAAGAAAGGGGGGTATAGCCGAGAATTAAGTGTGCTGCCCGGAGCTGACCGTCAGCCTCGTTCATGTGTATTTCGGCTTTCAATAACTTATCCAAGCTCGCCTTATTGACTAACCTAAGATTGGGCTTTGTGTAGCGTCTATCTGTAAAACCGTTGAGTCGAGAGTGAAAATTGTTGGAGACACAAATAATTAAAAAGAAAAAAGTAAACGAAATGTGTTCGCGAACTAAATATTATAGATCTATGACTACGCGCCCACCTGGTGTTCCCTTTACTGTCGGGCAAGGCAGACCATCGTGCCATTCCCCGGAGAGAATAAGGAAATCCTCCTTTAGGTTCTTGTTTGAAGTGGGAAGGCACTGAATCAGCCTTACCTCAGGATATCTTGACTTGAGATAATACCCCTGGCTGGTTAAGTGATGGAGGTTGTACACCCAATTCACATCATGATGGGTTAACTTTAGGTCCATTCTCTTATTCAGAGCATCTATACTTCCCAGGACCCTAAACATGTTTGGAGCACACTGGGTGGGGGATAGCCTAAAGAAGTTGAGGTAACTCCTAGTGATACTACCCATGGGGATAGTCATCCCGCCCTCTATAAAGGCAATCATGGGGATAACTACTTCCCCAGTTTGTCTGGCGTCAGCCCATTCCCCTTGGGCTGCGTACCTCATTCCTACCGTTGAAGGGATTTTATACTTAGAGCGAAAGTTTCTAATACCTTCCTCGGATTCAACGAGACATCGAAATGGATTCTTTTGTTTCCCCATTTTTCTAAAAAGACTTAGCAGAAAAGACTGTTGGGTTTGAAATAAAAGTGGTAAAAACTTTGAGAAGACTTATAGGTTCAAAGGAAGGACCTCGGACAAAGTACGATTATTTGTAGTCGCTAGGAAAATAACGAAAATAGAGAAAGGCAGGTTCACTGTATGAACTCTGGAACCACGTAATCATCGAAGGTAAGGTACAGGGTTAATTTGAGAACGCTTTTATAGTCATATGAGGATTATGAGCGGTAAAGTTCCCGCTCACAAAACAAGGGAGGCCCTCTGCCGTTTGATTTAAATCTCACCGTCGAACGTGGGAGACAAGGGCGTTGCCAAAATTTAATGCTGCCAAAATCGGGATGCTGAAGCGTCAGAGGCATGCCCCAAAACACGCATAGGTACGGGCTTATGACGTCAAAATCCACCTTCTCTCCCGAGGAGTTGAAAGTAGGATTTTGAGGGGCTATTGTGGGGGCCAGCCAATCAATAGACCCATTAAGGTTAGGATCGTTGGGCCTGTGGCCCATCCGAGGATGCATATCCGTCTGAGGAGGCCAAGTCAGGTCATAAAGGTAATTACCGAGGGAGGGTGGTAGTTAATATCACAAAAGTAGAGTTCCGTGTTCGTCCGAGGACGCCATACTCCTCGGCAGTGTGCGTCCAAGGACGATCAGGACGCGGTCTTGTTACAACCGGACCTCGGAATTACATCACCACTGAAGATGGGATAACAGACCAAGGGTAAGAAAGAAAAGGCAAACAAATATCTATAAACTAAAGCTGCCTTCGCATTAATTATCTCTCAACCAATTCTCTGGCCACATTAATGTGGAGGTGATACCTAAACAGTAAGGAGGCAGCCTTACAGCTGCCTATAGGAAGTTCCAGGAGGTGCTAGATGGGACAGAAAGAAATCCCCCGAACCCAACCTACACGTGTGTGGTGAGGATGGAACATAGAGGGTGGTATATAAACTGAAAGAAGAACATGCAAAAGGGAGATTAGAACATAAGAGAAAGAAAGCAAGCATAGACTGAGGAAGAAGAATGAAAAAAGAAAAAGAACTGTATCGATTACCAAAACAAAACGATCGTTGTGCCAGCTCTGAGCCTTCGATATACGTGAGGGCGAATCTTTTCATTCCAAAAAAGTTAATCTAGTTCTTAACACCCACGCTCTACAAATTATATTGTTTGGGCCTATTTACGTGCGAACCCAACATCATTTTGGGTCGCTACAAATCGTGTCCTTACAATATATATATATATATATATATTTATATAAAATCCTTTGAACACTTTTAAGCCAATAAATAAAACAAACCCTTGTCACACACACAAATGAGAGAAATTTGAAAAGAATAGATTTTTAATATCTAAATGTTAAAAAAGAATAAAAAGTACCAGCTGAAAGGGAAAAGAGCGTTAATTGAATAAAAATGAAAAATGGATCGTATGTATCATAAAAAAACAGAGAACGTAATTTATAATTCTTAAACCACCATAATTCAAATAGTAAGGCAATGTGCTAACTTTGGCAATCATGTATTGGATTGTGATGCCCTCATTATCTATCTTCTCTTTTCCTTCCCTCCGTTGCTTATTTGTCTCAATCAATTCAAGTTTTTTCATTTTTTTTAACACTTAAGAAAATCAATTTTGTATAATTTAAAAGTTACCAATTAACAATTTAACTTTGTTTTAAACTTAAACTTTACTTGTATCCAAAAAAAAAAAAAAAAAACCTTAAACTTTACTAAAGCTGTTAGTAATCCAAATCCCGAAATCAACAATTCAATTTTTGTTTATTTAATTTTTGATAAAGCGTGATACAAAGAATACAATCTGAATTTGGAAATTATCACAAAAATTTAACCATAAAACTAAATATATGAGTATTTAGTTTCCAAAGCCCTTGGTTCCATTGTTTTGTTTGGGAAGTATCACAACGATAGAGATTAGATTATACCTCATACGTGTTGGTGTTGTAAAAGGAATTTTCTGTAATCACACTCCAATAAGAATATTAATCTATAGAAAAAGAGAGGCAAAACTTCAGTCATGAATATATATTATTTCATTAGTTGCTGCACAAAACGTGATAGTACAAGAGAAAAACATAACTATCTTATGTCAAACTTCCTATGCAGCTTTGACCGCTTGATTATTCATACCAAGATTGGAACAAAACCGGTTCTAAAGATTATATTGAAATCAATTAATGTAACCAACGGGGGCTTGGTTGAGTGGGTAAGGTTCGTTCGCTTCGTGCATCACACCTAGGTTCGAATCCTGCTGTCTGCAGGAGTCCGTTGGTGGGCATCCTTAGTGGGGTAACTCCCCACACAGGTGGTACAGGTGGGCTCCCGAGATCGGGCTACCCCATCCGAGGCCACTTGGCGTCCTGTCTGGGGGTGTAATATAGCCATAAAGGCCCCCATTTTTGTTTCTCAAAAAAAAAAAAAAAAAAATTAATTTTAGTCACCACCTATAAATTCAATAATACTGTAAAGAAGTTATGATTTACGTTACAAAAGCTCACCATAAACTCCCCACTATATATTATTTTGCTCGACCAATTTCCTTCTTTGTGGCTTCATTAGCAAAGCAAATTTCTTCAAGCATGTTTAGCCGTTTTGGGTTTCTTGCTGGTGAGAGAATAGAAGCCGTATGTTTAGCCATTGAAAGAGAAAGATCGAGTTTTGATTTTGGAGAGAGGGAGTTTTTATTTTTTATTTTTTAACATGGCTGATGTGGCAAGCTCTTAGAAAGTTAAAAAAAAAAAAAAAGAAAAAAAGAAAAAGGCATATATATAAATATATATATATATATATATATATATAGCAAAGGTCTACAAAGACAAATAGGAAAACAAAAATGGTTTTTGTAGGTTAGCCTGCGGATTGGGAATGGGAAAACAAAGATGACTTGCGTAGGGAAGAGTTCTATGGTTTTATGTTTTAGTAGTAGTGCTTTTTTTTTTTTTTTTAATAATTATTATTATGTGGTAAAAAAAATAATAATAATGTGGTAAGCTTTGGAGAGGTCAACAAAAAGTCAAAGATTTCAGTTATATATATATATATATATATGTGGAGGAAAAGTTTGAATTTGAAAAATTATACCTAAGTTGTCAGTGAAAAAGAATTGGGTTATTAATTGTAAACTTATCTAAGCACACACAAAATTACGGAAAAAATGTGGTGAGAGCCCACAATAAAGGTGGAAAGAAAAAGAACAATAATGGTCACTTTTAGTCTTAAGAGTCCAGAAAGCAATTAACCTTAAACACCATGTGAACAGTAATGGTCACTTTTTTTTTTTCAATTTTAAAACTATGGAGATCCAAATTAATGACCCAGTATCCACATCAAGATTTTTGTTTGAGTATCAGTCCTTATAATCTCAGGCTACTATTACAAATATTATACTCTTTTGTAGTGGTACTCTGATTATATAATATATTATAAGTTTGTTTAAAAAACTCTATATATTACTTTCGTGTGTGTGTTTTAATAAGTTTATATATATATATATATATATATACACACACTCTAAAAAGGCCTTGCTTAATTAGTGTTTAAAACATCAATCTACTTGTTCTTAATTAGTTTGTTATTAATCAGGAAATTGCAAGGAGGGGTTGGAAAAAACTATTAATTGTCCCATTGTGGGTGTAAAGTGTAAACCAAAGCAAACCCCACCTCATCAAATGTCAAATGTGCCAATGGAATTGATTTCTTTTGGGACCTCCAAACCATAGCTAGGCAGCAATATTGGTCGGTTGTGAAATAACAAGTCTTTAGTAAAAGCATATATATAATAATATAGCTACTGCTAGCTAGGCTTTTATATATATATATATATATAAAACAACGTTTCTCACGTCAGATTTGTTAATATATATATAACAACGTTTCTCACGTGAGATTTGTAGGTCCCAATTTGATAGACTCATATATAGACATCATAAGCCGCAAGATTTCCTTCACGTGCAAATGCAAATACGTAATAGAATAGTATAGCTTTTACCACAGTTTTCGGCGGAAGAGAGCACTGTTGCTATTCACACTGAGCTAAGTGTTAGTGAGACCAATTTAAAGTATTTGCAAGTGTTTTTTATAACAAAAAAGTGTAAGTGAGACCAATTTAAAGTATTTGGAAGTGTTTTCTAGAACCCAAAAAAAAAAAAAAGTAAAAAGAAAAGTGTAAGTGAGACCAATTTAAAGTATTTGGAAGTGTTTTCTAGAACCAAAAAAAAAAAAAAAAAGTAAAAAGAAAAGTGTAAGTGAGACCAATTTAAAGTATTTGGAAGTTTATTTTTATAACAAAATAGTGTAAGTGAGACCAATTTTAAAGTGTTAGAAGCGTTTTTTAGAACCAAAAAAACAAAAAAAAAATGGAAGTGAGACAATTTTAAAGTTTTGGAAATCTCTTTTAGAACAAAAATGTGACAAGAGAAAGCCGAATCAAGTACTTGTGAGTTGTCACGACTTGAACTTTCGGCCTTGAATCTTGTTTGTTTCACTAGATCGTATCCTTGATTTTTGCTGCTAATGTGTAATATCAATCAACAAGATTATGTGTTGAAAATCTTCGTATGAAATTTTGTTGAGTGTGACTAGTGATGATACTTTGATAAATGATAATGTACCTTTTCAAAAACGTTTATAGCAACACTCAATTAGTCAATTTTCTAAAAGGTTGCATTCGTTGTTTGTTTCCATTCAAGTGTCTTTTTTATTTATATATATATATATATATATATATATAATTATCAAGAAAGAATGGTAAAATAGAATGAAGAAGTAGTAATTGAGAACATTAACGTGTTTCAAGTTTCAACTCATTTATTTAAACTTTTTAAGTCAAATGGTTTCACGTAATCTTATACTAAGGCCTCACACGTAATCTTTTTAAGTCAAATGGATGCACCAAAATTTTATTGAGCGGTTAGGCATGGCTTTTCAATTCATTATCAGATCTTTACTCAACACCACCTTTCACTACCACCACAACCACAACCACCTTCTACTCTTCTTTTATCATATATATATATATATATACACACACACACATAAGGCCTCACACTGTCATACAAAAAATTCGTAATATTAAAGCAATAATTAATGCGGTCAATTGCTATTATTATTTTTTATAATCATCAAACTTTTATTGCACCAAAACTAAACGTACTTAAAGTTTAAAGTGTTAAAGTTCTTCGAACATTAAATTTCTAGCAATTGTTAATGTGATCAGTTGGGTTAAAGCTCACGAACATCACGATGTGTTCGAACTGAATTAGTCATTGTCCTCTGATTTTTCATTTTAGGACAATATGCAAATCCAATTTTGACACGTACTCCTAATTCCTCTACTTTTGACACAATATGCAAATATAATTTTGAACGTACAATGGCCATACACTCGGTTTGTAGGTACAAGTTAGTAAATTCCTATATATATATATATTTATTTATTTTCCTTAGAGAAAAGTTGATATTGTTAATACCAAGAATTTTGTAGTTCAACTAGTTAGCATTTATTGATATTTTTAAGATAAAAATATCATAGGTTCAAATATCTTATTATAACAATCAAATTATCAACAAAAAAAATTGTGTTTATTATATTATAATAAAATTAATGCCATTTTGTTAAATATCTCACTATTAAAGTTTAGTTTATCTACAACCACACCATTTGTCACTAAACTTTCTCGTTGAATTTATGTAAAGTTATAATTTTCTTTGTGCGGAAAGTTGTGGTTATTATGTGATTGACAAAGACTCTTTTGTAGATATGCCTTCTAACTTTATTCCTATCATTTGGATTGTAATTAAAAAAAATTTCTAACTTTTGATTTGTGGAAAGGTTTTCCAAATCAACTTCAACAGTTTTTTACTCTTTTGGGAAAGTTACGTTTGCTATGACATTTGTTTCAACACTTTTATCGATTTCAACACCTTTGAGAATATAGTTCAATTTTTGAAAATTAACAACCTAACAAGGGGTTTTTACTAACTAATAAATAATTTAACTAAATTTGTCAATACTTAAACCAATGTGATATAATTTGTTTTAATTATTATTAAGAAACTAAATAATAAAGCCCTAATATAATCAATTTCAATTCTAACAATTGAATAATCAAATAATGATAATCCAATTTCAAATTTTAGGTTTTAAATATATATATATATATATTATCTACGGTCACAATTATTTTCTTTCTTTCTTCCTCCTTTTTAGTATAACCGTAATTCTTAAAAATTACAATAGAATCTAATTTTCCCCAAAAAAAACCTTATAATATACGCCACAAAAATATTTTCAATAGGTGCAATTTTTAATGTTATATATATATATATATATATATATATATAAAAAGATTAAAAAAAAAAAAAATCAGTGAGTGGAGTTGCACCTACTAAAGTATATGTAAGTGGCTCCACCAGTGACTCTCCATCTGAAATTTCTTAGATTTTTGTGCAAGCTATTTTTTATTTAAAAAAAAAAAAAAAACAAAAACAAAAAGGAAGCTAAGTGCTATAACACTGGGCTAGATGTGATTTCCACTTAAAAGTGGTTCTAATTAAGTTGCTTTTGAGGGGTGACAGAAGTCACAGAACATAACCATATGGTCCATATTTGATCTCAATACCCAATCTTCAGGTGACACTTCTTATCTTTTTTTTTTCCTTTTAAAAAGAAGAAAAATGATGAGTTTTGTATTTTTGAGGGTAAAATTAAAAATGATGATACTGCGATGTTTTACTTTTTCCCAAAAAGAAAAAATAACGATGCCGCCATGCATAGAATTGACACATATTGCTTCAACCTCAATAATTTATTTTCTAATTTTTGGGAAGGTGAGTGGTTTTCTCTTTGATTCATACTTGAGTCAAAAGAAAAGAGTCCCTAAAGTCCATTGATGTGGGCCTCTAAATGACAAATTAATTGAACTTGGAGTTTGTTTTGCATATTAAGTAATATAGAATTCCCTTTAGCAAACATATGGTGCAATTAATATGATTGGTTCACTGACATATCAGCTAGAAGAGAAAAAAGAGAAGCTACTTTGGAATGGAAAATGACATTTTGCGTATTGGATAATAGCTCAATCGGACAATTGAGCTGGACTACTCAGTCCCTCTTTTGGCTCCTTGTCAAGTGATTATGTAATATATATATAGCCCCACTCATTAGTTTCACTACATGGCCGCTGGCCATAAAATGGGATTTCCAAGCCTAGGCACACGAGTTATCCGCATAAACTCTGTTGGGATTTGGATCATGCATATGTATATAGATATTGATGTGGGAATTTTTACTGATTTTAATTTGTGCCGATCACTAACATTATTTTTTTCTTACTAATAACCACTCACCATATTGACAGTTTGTAAAAACATTTATAAACTAGTTTGTAACTTAACATTTTCCACAAACATTTCCTTGCAACTTCATAGTCCTTGCAACTACGAAGTTAAAGAAGTCCAAGTTTTATCTAGTATTGAATATTCAAGCTTGACTCAATAACAAAAACAAAAGTATAATGTTCAAGCTCAGCTCGAGTATGAAAATTTGATGAAAAATGTATATTCCATTAATTAGAAACTAATCATGTACATGCATATTTATCAAGGAAATCAATACCATACTGAAGACTGTACCGGTTTGGCCATTGGTTCGATATATTTTGGATACTGGTCAATACCGGTGTACCATTTCGGGTTTATTACTATTATATATATATATATATATATATATATTATATATACACACAAAATAAAATAAAATAAAAAGAGGGAAAACGGTTAATGATATTGTGAGTACAACAAGAATCATGTCTACCAAACTAACATTCAGAGCCACATTGCCATCCCAGATATTGAGTACGTGTAGAAAAGAAAGAAAAAAGCCCAACACTTTTCTTATTCTAGTTTTTTCTTCCCTTGTCCCACATTTATTTTATTCTGCTGTTGCACGCTTGAAGCTTTTTAATTTTTTTTTTAATTTTTTTTTAATTTTTTTTTACATTAAATATCAACTTTGCTATTACCAAAAAGAACTACATCCATTATCTATTGTCTAATGCTCCACATCTTCCAAAAAGAATTACATCCATAGGTGTCTAATGCTCCACATCATCCAAAAAGAACTACATCCATAGGTTGGCAGGCATGCTTGAAGCTAGTTGCTTGCCAACCTATCATTCCTATTTTCAAGTTCCAACACATCATAGCTTCACACGCTATCTCTTTACAACCACACATTACCTCTTCCTCTTTCAAATTAATTTTGTCTTCACTCTTCACTTTTTATTTCATTTCTTCCCCATTAGTTACAAATCTCTCTCTCTCTCTCTCTCTCTCTCTCTCTCTCTCTCTCAGTATCACACGATTCACACTAGTCTAACTCTTTTAGCATCAGTCCAGTCTATTTTTTTCTTCACTTCAAACTGATTTCCTGTGCATGAATCATCGACGCCTCTCCTCACCAACAATTGGTATTTCGTCGTCACCAGTGTGATAAAGAGGAGGCAAAGAGAGACAGAAGTTTAGTGTGGTGTGAGAAAAGGTACCGGTCCGGTATCCACTAACCGGCCAAAACAGTTGGATTTCACTGGTATGGCCGGTATTTTTTCCGGTACAAAACAAGGGGGGTATCTGTACCGGTGCATTGGTTGGTACGGTATATATCAGCCGGTATGGTACGGAATTGACTTCCTTGATATTTATACAAGGATCTAGTAGCTAACTCTCTAAATTGACTTCCCAAACTATACAAATCTTCCCTCTAAAACACTATTATGAAACAACCAATGAGTTACTGACATGTGGCCATAAATAAAACTAACACTATAACTAAACTACAAGTGGCTTTACAACTATTATCAGGGACGGAGCTAGGACTTGGAGTTAGGAAGGGCGGTTTTATTGTTAGCTACATGCGGTGGCTTTGGCTTTCGGCTCTACTGCTTAGCCGGCAAAGGTTTCTTTTATTATTATTATTTTTATGTGTGTGTAGAGCATGTCTTTTGTTGGTAAGGACAAAAGTATTTTTTTTTTTTAAGTTTTTTTTATAGGGCTAAGTTGTTTGTTTTTGGTAAAATTAGTTGATTAGTCTCAAAATTTTTTTAGCTTTGTGATCACCTATCGGTAATTTTTGTTGTTGGGCTAATATTTTGGGCTTGTATATATATATTTTAGATTTTAGATCTATAAATTTTATTATGGAATTTAAAAGGAGGAAAATACTAGATCTACAATTTTCTTTTTTTACAAATTGTTGTTGTGATTAGTGATTATTAGTCAGTGAAAAAGTGATGTAAATGGTGGACCCAAATGTAAACTAGTAAGAATTTGCTACCTCAATAGTCTGTAAAAATGTTGTAAAAAAATTTGTAACTGTAGCATTTCTCTTATAATGATCAATAAGGGGGAAAAATGTAATTTTATTGAATAAAGTTGCTAAAATTAGTACCTAAATATATAGTTATATAATTATATCATTTAAAAAAAATTACAGACTATTATAATAGTACAAGAGTAAAAATTACTGTCATTTACATATGTGCAGTATGCAATTTTGTCTAAAGCTTTGTTCTTTGATGATCTTGATTCATGTGCTTGGCTCATCTGTGGGCTTGACCTTCTGATACTCCCCCTCAAGAGGAAGAGGGGAATGTATGTCCACCATATTCATCTTGGAAAGTAAATGAGAGAACAAATGTGAGCCAAGTGCCTTTGTCAAGAGATCTCCAATTTGAGACTTGGTTCTAATATGCAACAACCAAACCACTTTATCTAGAACCTTGTCCCTAACAATGTGATAATCTATTTCTATGTGTTTTGTCCTCTCATGGAACACAAGGTTAGCTCCAATATGCAATGTAGCTTGGCTATCGCTAAAGAGTAGAGTTGTTTTAGGATGTGAAACTTGAATACCCTTGAGAAAACTCAACATTCAAACAATCTCACACATTGTCACTGCCATAACTCTATATTCTGATATCGCTAATGATCTTGACATAGTTTGTTGCTTTTTAGACTTCCAAGACATTAAGGGTATGTTTGGTACACTGAATGTGGATTACAACAAGAATGATAATCTTTATTACCAGGAATAAAAGGTGTTGTAATGGAATAACTAAACCTATTCATTAGTTTGGTTGTGAGTTGTAATATTAAAATAAAACTTATGATCTATTTTAGGAAATATCTCATTCATACAAATATATTTCCTAGAAAATAATATATTTTAAATTTTAGAGAGATGAGTTATTTTTTTATGATTTTTTATTTCCATAATTGTTAGGTGGATATGGAAAGTTTATTTATTTGGAAATATATTATTGTTAGAAATTATTATATCTACTAAGGAATAACTATTACAACCCTTTTAGAGAGGAATAGTTATTCCTCATTTTAAAGAATAGTTATTCATAAGGAATGACTATTCCCTATAATAAAAACATAACCAAACTATTGAATAGCTAAACCATAGGAATAACTATTACATTACAGTGTCTATTATAGTCTATCAAACGTGCCCTAAGAATTCCCTAATAAAAATACAATATCCTGTAGTTGACCTTCTGGTATCAGGGCATGCACCCAATATACATTAGTAAAAGCTTTAAGATGCAGCTCAAATTTGCTAGAGAACAACAGACCTTGGCATGGGGTGCCTTTAATATATTGCAGAACTCTATTTGCAGCTTGGACATGAGGCATCCTAGGCATAGCTATAAACTGACTTAGCCTATAAATTGCAAATGTGAGGTCTAGTCTTGTCATAGTTAGGTAAAGAAGTCCACCAATTATTCTCCTATAAGAACCAGGTTCCTTTAATTCTTTGCCTTCATGCTTACTTAGCTTTAAGTTTTGCTCCATAGGTGTCTTTGCTAGTTTGCATCCCAACAAACCTGCATCACACAAGATTTCTAAATCGTACTTTCTTTGGCATTGATTAATACATTCTTTAGATCTTGCAGCTTCAAGACCTAAGAAAATTTTTAAATCCCCTAGGTCTTTGAGCTTAAACTATTGATCCAAAGAATTTTGAGGCCTACCACTGCTTGTGTAGTATCACTGGCAATAAGAACATCATCCACATATACTAATAATGCAATAAAAGCTTCAAAACTTTTCTTTGTGAAAAGAGAATAATCTACCTTGAAATGCTGAAAACCCAATTGTATCAAAGCATGAGAAAACTTTGAAAATCATTGCCTAAAGCTTGTTTAAGCCATATAGAGACTTGTTAAGTTTACAAACAAACTCCCCCTTGCTATGGAAGCCTGGAGGTAAAGCCATGTAGACCTCCTCTTCAAGATCTCCATGTAAAAACACATTGTTGACATCAAGTTGAGACAAATTCCAACCTTTCACAGTAGCTACAGCAAGCAAGGCCTTGGTAGAAACCATTTTGGCAACTAGGGAAAAGGACTCTATGTAATCTAGACCTTCCCTTTGAGTAGCCTTTGGCAACAAGTCTTGCCTTGTTTCTCTCAATAGAGCCATCTGCCTTATGCTTGATTTTGTAGACCCACTTATACCCTATAGGCTTCTTGTGAAGTGGTAAAGAAGTGAGAAACCAAGTATGATTAGCCTCTAATGTAACAACCTCAGTTGCCATAGCCTTTCTCCACTTAGAATCCTTAACGGCTTGGGCATAAGATGAAGGTTCCACAATAGAAAAGATGGCATTGCAAAAGTGTCTATGGTTTGAAGAAAGGTGAGTAAAAGAGAGAACATTATGAAGGGGATGAGTAGTACCTTTCATAGGAAGTGATGGAGCAGTGAGTGATGATGAAAGACTGACTTAACTGTAGTGAAAAGATTGTAGGTAAGATGGTTTATAAGAAACTCGAGTAGATCTTCTAAGGGACTGAACTAGCTCAACATGTGGAGGTGGTTCAATAGGTGCTTTCTGCAAGTAAATGTGATTCTATAGATGAAGAAGGTTGAGAATCAACAACCTGAATTGAGACAGGTTGAGATTTAAGAGGTACGGATTGGGAGGGAATGTCATGAGACTTAGGCTCAGGGGGAGACTCATTTTCTATGTCAGAGTCTGAATCAATATTAGGAGAAAAATGCTGATCATGAAAGAAATGATCATGATGGATAGGAGAATCAGTAGGCAATGTGGTAAGAGTGGAAGGAATCACCTAAAGAATGTTGAGGTATAGTGAGAGAGGAAGGTGTGGATGCAAAGTCATGGGAGAGAAAAGGGACTATATGCTCATAAAAAATTACATCTCTAGAAATGAAAACTTTCCAAGAGGTGAGATTCAAGAGTTTATATCCCTTGATGTTAGAAGGATAACCCAGTAAGACATAGGCTTGAGGAAATTTGTTCCAATGAACATGAATGGTGGAAGCATGACATAAGCATCCAAAAACTCAAAGATGAACATGGGTTTAGTTTTAAACAGTAATTCAAAGGGAGTTTTGTTTTGTAAGATAGGTGATGGTAACCTATTGATAATATGGGCTGTAGTAAGAACACAGTCCCCCTAGTAACTCAGAGTTATATTGAATTGAAGTCTAAGTGGTCTAGCAAAGGACAAAAGGTGTTGATACTTTCTTTCCACCACAAAATTCTATTGGGGAATGTAAATGCAACTCTTTTGATGTATTATACTATGAGTAGAGCATAAATCAACCATAGAGAATTCTTGTTCATTGTCAGATCTAATAGACTCAATATTGATCTAAAGTTGGGTCTGAATCATTTTGTAAAAAGAGAGAAGAAGACATTTGTGAGAGATTGAGATCTTGGGGGTGCTCTCAAAAGAGTGTACTTGGTACCTCTTTGGGGTTTTGATTAATGTGGAGTTGCCACTTATTTTCATTTACAAAAAATAAGGAAAAACAAAAAAAACAAAAAAAACAAACTTATACAATTGAATTTCCTCAAATTTTATTAATTTGAATATGTACAATCTGGTAGAGGATTACATCGCTTTGGTCCTAAATACAATATAAGTAAAAAAGATACAAAACTTTGGTCCTAAATACAATCTACCAAAAAATGATAAAAAACTAATCTTGAACCAAGACCTAAGGTTTGGGGGCTAGGTGTTAGGCACCCATTCTGCTTGGACAAAGTCCAGTCCTCTAGACTATGAATGACCATTATGTACCCACAATCAATGACATGCAACAAATTATGAGATGTAATATGCTATTGTTAGTTTTCCTAGATCTATGATTAAATGCTATCTGAGAATCCTAGACCTACATCTTACTCCATGCAAAAAAAAAAAAAGTTTGATTTATTTTGTTATGAGAAAGCCATATGAGAAAACCAGGAATTTATGATAGAAAATCATAGATCTGATTTTTATTCTGCAAAACTATGCATTTTTTTATAGGAAAATATAGATTTGGTTTTCGTTATGCAAAACCATGAATTTTTGATATAAAAATATAGATTTGGTTTTTATGATGCAAAGCTATGATTTATTTTATTTTATTTTTTTGTTTTTGTTTTTATAGAAAAGTACAGATCTGGTTTTTTATTATGCAAAACATTATTTTTATAGAAAAATACATTTTGGTTTTTTGTTATTCAAAATGGTATGAATTTTATAAAAATACAGATCTGGTTTTTTGTTATGCAAAACGATATGAATTTTATAAAAAATGAATTTTGGATTCAATTTCTTGATTTAGAAAAAAAAAAAAAAAAAAAGCAACTTATGCATGAAACAATTTGTAAATATGAGATTCTAAGTAGCAATTTAATCCTAGATCTAAGATTAAAATCATGAACAATTAAGACCCAAGAATTAAAACACATGAAAAACCCTAGATCTACATAACACATCCTAAACATATGAATTAAGATCTAGAAGGGAAGATCATGCAAAAGAATGAAATCTATATATGAATATGCCAAGAATGAGATTTCAAGAACACACATACATATTTTTCAGAAAACATCAAATACAAAATACATACTTGCATGAATAAATTTAGCCAAGGGGAATTTCTTTAGAAATTAGAGAGAAGAGATCTCTCTAAGATGTAAAGGACTCCAGAAGTTTTTGGTCTAGTGAAGATTAGAAGTTCTAAAGGACTTAAAGAGGTTCTTTTATGTTAGGGGAAGGGGGAGCTGAATTTTAGGTATTTTCCCTATTTATAAAAGTGTTAGTTGCTTAAAAAATAAGTTAAATTGACTCAAAAGTCAATAAACACAAAATTGGGTGGAGTTTGTCCCAAAAAAATGGATATGGATGAGTTTTCAACCGAAAAAAACATACTAGGAATATTATGAGAATTGTGCCGATCGGCATTGTTGAAGTGCCGATCAGCACTTTCCAACTACTGATTAGCATTTTTGAAGTGTCGATTGGCACTTTCGATACATTTATCCAATTTTCATTTTTT